>NC_026000.2:2348160-2650129 GCF_000442705.2 Elaeis guineensis
CTTCTGCGACCACAACCCATCTTGCTCTTGCTTCGGGAGTGTGCTTACTCCATGCCAAGCGCTTATCAAGCATCTTTCAGAGATTGAACATGAAAACTCCTCCACTGTGAAGAGATCCATCCAGATTTCTAATTCCCAGATCCAGTGCACACACTACACATTACAAAACCTCTACTTCTTACGTGGAGGGTATGACCAATAGGGCAACATGTATTTGTATGTGCGTCATCACCTAACTAATCCTTGGACATGTTTTCCTCAATGGCTGGTAACAGTTCAAACGAAAATTATTATAGCAAAATTGGCAGAGCCTATAAAATCTCCATGACTGGAACTTAGTGCAAAAATTAATCTAGGTCTAGCTAGATGAGCATAGGCTCAATTTTGAACCCCATAAGTGTTCAGACAGCTCCATTTATGGGGGGAAAAAAGGTAAAACTGTATCCTATACATGCAAAAACTTCAAGATTGTTTGGTTGCTTGCAGTTGGCTGCAATTGAATTTGTTGATGCCCAAACAAGTGGTAGATGCCTGTCAATGTAATTGCAAGCTACAATTCAACCACAATTTTTTTTTTAAAAAAAAAAGGCTCCAGGACTTCAATTAAAACTATGCTAAAAGTCGTCCTAGTTCAACTATAAAGAGGTCCTGTGATTGGAAAAATTCATTGGAAGACGTCATCTCACCATTCCAGTTGCTTCTATTCTCCTTCTCCATGATATCCTTACAATTAAAAATAATAATATTATTGTAAATTATTGTTATATTATATAATTAATATAATTGATATTTTATATTATATAAAGTAATATTATATCATTATAGTAGTAGGAAAGCTAATCTAATCATAATATTATCAACTATTATGATAATACTAGTATAATTGATTGATACTATAGTCTATATATTATTATAATTATTACTATATTTACATGTATTAACTAATATCTAAAATTATATTGCAATATATATGATAATTAATATGTGTATCTATTACAATATCAAGTTATTATACATTTATATAATTGCTATCATAGTTATTCTTACAGTAATCCTATAATAATCTCTAACAACAAATTTCTACTATCACTATTAAAATAATATGATTAATATTATACTGTAATAGAAAATATGAAAAGTCACTGTTCCTTGGGGATTAGCTGCCACTAGTCCAATTTCAAGGTAATCTTTTTCACATCAAATGACCAAATACTTGTAATTGTATTTCAATTTTCAATCATAAACAACCAAAGAAGGTCTCTTGTAACTAGAATTCCAATTATTGGCAATTGAATTGAATGCAATTAAATTGCAGGCAACCTAGCAACCCTAAACTCAATAAATTCATTTTAAAATTTTTTAGTTTTTTTATATATACCCTTGCAAATATGACTTATTGCATATTTTTCTTTGAAAATCATTATTTTGCATTTGTGGCTTTTACAACAATACCCTCAACTTGTTTTTCTTACAAACAATTTCAATAATTAACTTTTGAGGTGTATAATGATTTTATCACCCTTTGATATTAATACCATTAAAATATTTATGCAAAAAAATAGATCGTTATCATATAAGTTGAGTATTAAATTTTTCAACTATATTAAGGCATAAGGGCAATTGTTGTTATTTTATATTTAAAGTAGATATTTACTAAAATTATTACTCAAAAAATAATAGGAGGATATTATTAAAAAAATATAATATTATGAGATGCACATATGCAAATAATGATCTTTGAAGGATAAAAGTAATAGATCCGATTCCAGTCGGATTGTCTCAATAGGTGAGATGAGAATAAGGATAGAAAGGTGGATATTTTCTTTCAAGTCTCAAAAAAGAAAAAATAAATATGTAATAAGCTATATATATATATATTATACATATATATATATAATATATATATATATATATATATCCATATACATACATACATACACATACACATATATGTGTGTGTAAGATTCCTTTTCAATATTTTCTTATACATATTACCAATCATCTTTTGCTAACCGACATTCCTTTCTACTTCAAAAGGGATTCAGAGTCTAAAAATTTGAAACTTGACATGGCTTTCCACTTGCATCAAAAAAAGATATGGCATTTCTATAATTTTTTTTTAAAAAAAATATACGATATAGAGAAAGGAGCACAAAACTAAATTATGAGAAGGCTAACCAGTTCGTAAAATAATTAACTGGTTTGTAAAAGAAGGCTATTCTTTTCAAAATTACGACTTTTAATTATCTTGACCATCACACATGTACCTATATGCTAGTACATGCAAAAAATAGAGAGAGATGCCTAAGTTATTTCTAGGAATAAATAAGCAGATTGGCTCATCAATTTAAGGTTCATTTGGTTAGCTATTAAAGAAGTACTTTTTTTACTTTTTGATTTTTAAAAAATAAAAATCAAAAAATAATATTTGATAACACCATGAAAAATAAAAATAAAAAAAATCAAAATAATTGCTTTACATGCAAAACAAAAAATTTTAGCTTTCCAAAACTTGCTTTTCTGCTTTTTTTTGCTTCCGCACATCTAAAATGCCAAACCAAAAAGTAAAGAGCCCGAATCTTCTCCCTCGTCGAGCTTTTCACTTTTCCACCCTCTTCTCTCTCCCTTTTTAAATCCTTCTCCTTAATCGAGTTCTTCACCTGCCGTCTCCAAATGTTGTTTTTTACTTTATAGCAACGTAGTTACCAAATATACTTTTTATTTTTTTTACTTTTACTCAATAGCAAAAATCAAAAAAAAAAATAAATAATATTTTTTAAAAATCAAAAATTAAAAATCAAAAAGTGCAACCAAATGCACCCTTATTTATTTGGATATCTCCCTTGAACTACATGATGTATGATATTTACACAATAATAATTTTCTTTTCTTTTCTTTATTTTCCTTTTTAATGTCTCACACCATATTCTGAACATACCATATCTGATGATCAGGAGATAGTTCGATTATTTACAACAGCATGACCTCATCATTACCTGAGAATCCATGTAACTCAATATTTTAAAGAAATAACACTTCGAATCCCATCATCTCGAAAGGGAACCAGGACCTCCTCATCAAGGAGAGTGGTGCAAACTAGCTAAGGTAAATCTAGTTGACTGAGCAGCTAGCGGACTAAATACAACGCCAGCTTGAGAAAAACATTTGATAGCAACGCAGCATGCCACAACTTGCATGATTGATGGTGCGTGTGATGTCAACTCAAATTGTCCATTAGACAATGAATCTAAATTCTTTTAGTTTAATGTCAAAGAATATATATATTTTTTTTATTTCGTTTTCTTCATATTAGATATATTTGAGAAACTCATGGAACACAGATGGAATGTTACGAGCCACGCACACACAACCCCTTCTTGTAACCCGTGCAGAAGCCAGGTTAAGGTTGCCAGGAGGTCAAGGCGCCAGTCACTTTGCATGAGAAATAAATAGCCCTCACGCAAGGTTGTATGCATATCTTTTTTCTAAATGATGGTGGAACCGCCATTCACTTGTGCCAAGCACTCGAGGGCATAGTTTTCCTATTTTAGACACTACCTCCTCCCACTGAAAAAGGAAAGCATTCTTTTTCTCTCTGTTTTTGAAATCATGCAGATTCAGATGAACATTTTTAAGCCTAAAATTATGTGCAGAGAGTGAGATATTGAACATAGTCTTATGATCTGGCATGTTAGCATGCTGGCATAATCTCAAGAGAAAAGACTTACCAATTGCTTGAGATGAGGAGGGTCTTGCTTGAAGGATGAAGAGGGTAAGGCAAGCACACAAGAACAAGAAGAAAGGTGCTCCTGGCTTCCTCATGTTTTGGATGGTTGAGTGGATGGAAACCCCAAGCGTCTCGGGATGTCCTTGGTTCTATGGAAGTCCTGCATGGTTTGCTTTCTTCTTATAGACAGAAAGAAAAGAAAGTATCCTGTCTGGATGTGGAAAAGATGGACAAAATTTGTCAGAAAGTTAGTCCAAACGGTCTGCATGAATGCCACGCATTCCACGCCCGCTGTCTTGTTGCTCTAATAAAACAGAGGAAGCTGCTTCTAAGGCACCACGCAATCTTCCAGCACGACCGTGTGCTTCCCTACTTTAATCCACCATGTAAACTATTCTTGAACGATGAAAGCGGATGTTTATAGTTTTCATTCTATTTTATTGTAATAGGACAATGCCTAGATAATGGAATGATCCATCTTTCTTTTCTAAAGGGCCACGTGGCACCTTGGCAATTGCAAGTTCGTACCATGTGGCTCGGAAAGAGGGATTGATCCATTATCTAGGCGTTGTTCTGCTAGAAAAGAAAACATATAATAGGAATATTGATGTGATTTTTTTTTTCTTGGAGCTTTTTTTCTGAGTGATGCATGTAAACTTTTCACCATTAACATAATATATTATCATACTTATATAATTAATAACAAAGAATTTGGTGAAGACTGGGCTGGCTAGTTAAGTGAGTTGGTGGTCAAAGAAGGCGCACTAAATTTATCCAAAAAAAAAAAAAAAAAGGGGGCGCACCAAAACTTTCTTTTTTCTGGTCTATTTTTACAATAAAACTAGTATTGATCATTTCATTTTCTTCATAAAAGTGGTGCTGACCTTGGTCACGATTCTTCACCAAAAAATCAAAAAAAATGACTGAAGCCCATCAAGCTCCATCATTGAGAAAATGAAATAAAATTAAAAAATGGAGACTACTTGACCTTCTGACAATCTACAGATGGAGACTCCTGGCCACCATTTTAAATCTCATTTTTTATTAAGAAAATTGGACATCATTTTCAGGGGCTTTCAAACTTAGTTCACTCGCAGATACTCACTCTGACTAGGGTAACTGTTGCCTGTTAGGGCTTGTGCAAATGTTCTCGTCCAAACTGTGATAACCTTGAGAAAGGTGGAATCCGTATATAATATCCGTTTTTGAGATCCGTATAGTTATATATAAAAAGACCGGTATACTTTAAAACCCGTGTCAGATGTGATCGAATGATTGATGCTACGAAAAAATTCAATCACTCTTTCACACGAAAGATATAACTCACCATCAATATCTCTCTCTCTCTCTTCATATTATATATATATATTATTTATTTATTTATTTATACGGCTTCTTAGTTGCATCAAACAAATTTACATACTTTTTACCTCCTTAAAAATTGCCAGGTTAGAAGGTTTTGGGTTTGAATGCTCATGTTCGTCCCATCTAAATCTCATATGGGAATGACAATTTGATCTGGTTGGATTAAAAAATTATCAATTCAAAACCAATCTATTTATATAGCTACTTCATCGCATCAAACAAGTTTATAAATTTTTTATCTCTTTAAGAAGAGTTGTCAGGTTAGAAGGCTTTGGACTTAAATGCTCGTATTCGTACCACGTAAATCTCATATAAAAATGATATTTGAATCAAATTAGATTAAAAAAATATTAATTCAAATTCAATCTATTTATTAAATAGATTAAAAATTCAGACATGAATATGATCTATTTATTAAATAGATAATCCAATTGATTCGATTTATTTAATCCATTTATTAAACCGATCAAATTAGATTAAATAGATTAAATAGGTTAAATAATTTTTTTAACAGATTAAATGGATTAAACGGATTAAATAGATCAGAAATAGATTGAGTAAGTTTTAAACATATTAAACAGGTCTTAAACAAATTTAATAGATTAAATAAATTAAATAGATTATTTGAATCCATCTAAGTTGAATATTAAATAAATTAAATAGATTAGATGTTTGACATTCAAATCCAATTTAAATATTAAACGGATTAAATGGATTGATATTTATGATTCAAACCTATTTAGTTTATGGTGAACCGAATACAAATCGAATTGGTTGTTCGGATTATATTTTGACAGTCTTGATCTCATGACTATAAATATCTAATAATAAATATTTATTATTATATACCTAAATCTTATTGATTTTATTGTGGGTACGACACATTGAAGAGATCATAAATCTTGACCTTGAAAGGATCTTTGGGACCCTATCACTCCTTAGGAATTAATTAAGTTCCATATCATTCCATTTGAAAATAATGATGATGATGTCCTGATGATAATGATAAGTGGTATTATAGTATGTGAAAAGATATTTAGTTAAATGAAGCCATTATGTTTGTTATTCTTCTTCGCTATTTCTGCAAAAATATCTGCTCAAAGGCTAGAGTTAGCAAATGTCATTACATCCATTATAATGATTAAGAAGAGTAAACATAGCAGCTATTGTGAATCTATGATAGGATGCTTACTCTACTAGAAGATTGGGAGGACTCAATTTTACTGCCGCCTAAAATAGTAAAAGAATAAAATGAAAGGCCTATTTGGGTACGGAAAGAAGGGAGGGGAAGGAGAGGGTAGGGCTGGTGACAATGAGGAGAGATGATATTAAAATTGAGAGATTTTTTTCAAAAAATATATAATCATGGGATTTGGGTTGGAGAGTGATAGGCTGATATAGGCCTGCATAAATGGGCTGCCCAGTCTAGGAGTCCAGCAAGAATGCAGTCCAATACTGTTAGATTCTCCAAATAGGCCTCAAATCTAATTAATTTAGAATGCAATCCAATACTGTTAGATTCTCCAAATAGACCTCTATTCTTTGTGCACTGCGTGCGGTGTAGGTGCGCACAGTGATTGGATCGTCCAGGTCAAGGGGTGGGCCCTCTGTGTGTATGGCAATCACTGCATGCAATGCAGCTCGTTCTACGCGGTGCAATAAGAATTTCACATTTAGACATATATTCTAAAATGATAAAGCAAGGATTCATTTTGTTTTGATAGACAGCTCTACAGCAGTTTTGTTCATCTATCACATTTTTTAAGTCTCAATATAAGATCGAAGATGCAGGAGATCAAACATGTGCAATGCATGCTTAAAAAAAATTTATTAAAAAAAAGTTTTAAGGATTAGAGGATACGGGAGGTAAAATACAAGGATTAGATGAACACTTTATATCTTTTTCTTAATTTTGAAAAGAGTTCAAGAAGTTGGTAAACGTGTACGGCAATTGATAAAGATTTTTTGAAAAAATAGAATGTTGAGAAATTGCTTAGATAAGAGAAAAAAAAGGCTATCAATTAACGGAATCACCGTAATGACATAACTAAATTTTTAATTATTTTTTAATGTATATTCATGAAGAGAGGAGTTAAGAGTATTCTGATCACAAAATTTGACAGGCAAAATCAAAAAACTCTCTCTCGTTTGATAATAGTATATATGTAAATATTTTAAATATTTTTTTTCCCACTTTTAGTGGAAAATTCTCAGCTATTAAATCTTCTATAGTTTAACATCTCCTTCAAAGTCACTAGTTCCACATTAGAAGGATTTTTTTTTTTTTTTGGTAAAACGTTAGAAGTATTAATACAAGATGCATTTATGGTAGATTCTCCAGCAAGTGGACCCTAACAAGGACCACATGCCTCTTACCCCACACGCACTCATGTGCACCGGCGCAGTCCGCTGCACCGTCCATGTCATGCGGATTGCTACTTATTTGTATGTGTATAAGACATCATGTCATTGATCATAGGGGGAGATGCAGCAAAGTGATCCATGGTACAATGGTTGCAGTAAGTCACCCTTCCAGCGTGAGGATGTTAAAGGAGGGGCCAAGGAGGTAATTATCACCGAGGGCCCTTTGAGAATAAAAAATTATCAGTGAACCTATATTTTTTAGATAAATATTTTTTAAATAATATTTAAATAAAAAATAAATTATATAATTTTATTATCCATATCCTTTTGTATTACTAGTTTTCTGAATAAGATGCTAAGATTTATCCATATTTTTCATAATACTTTTTATTATAAAAATATTATTATATATAATAGTATAATATGATATATTATATTATATTAATATATTACATTATTCACTACAAGAAATTTGATTTTTTGCGACGAAATTTTAGCGACGAAATATTTTTCGTCGCAAAAAAGTAGGCTTTTGCAACGAAATTTAAATTTCGTCCCCAAAAATTAGGTTTTGCGACGAAAAAAATTGCGTTGCAAAAAGTTATATCTTTTGCAACGAAATTTTTTTTTTTGTTGCTAGAAGTTCATTTTTAGCGACGAAATTTTTTTTCGTTGCAAAAAATAGTTTTTTTGGCGACGAAATTTTTTTTTCGTAGTTAAAAATTTATTTTTTACGACGAAATTGATTTTTCGTTGCTAAAAAAAAGATTTTTGCGACCAATTTTATTTATATTTAGCGACGAAACTATTGCGTCGCTAAATTTTATTTTATTAAAAAAATTTTAAATATTTTGCGACGAAAATTTAAATTTCGTTGCTAGAATTGATTTTTAGCGACGAAAGTTTTTTCATCGCAAAAAATTTTTTTTTGGCGACGGAAAAATTTTTCGTTGCTAAAATTTTTTTTTGCGACGAAAATAATTACGTCGCCAAAAATTTAATTTTTAGCGACGAAATATTTGTTTCGTTGCGAGAAACTTGATTTCCCGATCATTTGCGACGAAATTAAATTTTCGTTGCCAAAAATTAATCATTTGCGACGAAAAATTTTTCGTTGCTAAAATTTTTTTTTGCGACGAAAATAATTACGTCGCCAAAAATTTAATTTTTAGCGACGAAATATTTGTTTCGTTGCGAGAAACTTGATTCCCCGATCATTTGCGACGAAATTAAATTTTCGTTGCCAAAAATTAATCATTTGCGACGAAAATATTTTTGTTGCAAAAAAATCAAATTTTTTTGGCGACAGAAAATTTATTTTTTGCAACGAATTAATTCGTCGCTAATAATGCTTTGCTTAAAAATAAACCGAAGGTATATTCTGCCCTAATTGATTTTTTGCGTTATCTCCCTCCCGGCCCGATCTCTGCCGCGCTCATCAAATCTGCTCCCTCCCCGATCTCCGGCGACAGTCGTCGTTCCCCGGTCGCGGTCGTCTTCCCCGGTTAAGTTCCTCTCCTCCCGCCACCATCCTTCTCTCTCTCCCTCCCCAACCGCCGTCGAGCCTCCCTCCCCGCCACCGTCGTCGCTCGAGCCCACCTCCCAGCTTGCCGGCCATCTCCCTCCGCCTCGCACCCTCTCTCCCGCCTCCCTCCAATCCCTCTTCTCTGGCCTCTCCCTCCCTTTCTCAGTCTGTGTTTTTTTTTTTTTGTAGGGCCGCCGCAGCCGCCGCACCGTCGCCGCCGGGCCGCCACCGCCGCGTCGCCGCCGGGCCGGCACCGCCGCGCGATCGCGAGATCGCGAGATCACGAGGGTTCTGGATGAGTGCCGGCTCTCCCACGCCGTGCACACCCGGAGCTGAGAGAGCTCTCCGCCCTCCGCTCCTTCCCGGCCTCTTCTTCCCTTCCTTCGCCCGAGCCCTGACCCCTGTCTTCGACTGCGCCCGCCGCTCCCTCGCCGTCGAGCGCACCGTCCGATTCGTCTCCGCCTTCGCCGCCCTTCCCGACGCCAAGGACGCGGCCGCCTCTGGTGCCTTCCTGGAGGAGTTTCCTCCTGTTCCTCCTCGTCGCCTCCGGTGCTGCGAACCGGACCGCCAGGTTCCGATCGTTCCAGATCATCTCCGAGGTTTTGTGCCCTTCCATGATTCTGGATCTAGGGTTTTAAATTTTTTTTAAATATTTTGATCCTTCATAGTTTATCTTCTTATCTTGTGGGATTGGGATTAATTCGGTAGATAGTTTATCACTAGCACATGATAGTCGGAAGCTTGAGCTGAAGGGTTGCAAAGCACTCAGGCATGGGATCTAATGAGACGTTGGAAATTTCCTTAAGACCGTTATCAGGGAAAGTAGAAAGGGGAATAAAAAAAGATAACTTGGACTTTTTTTTTTTTTTTTGATGGAAATGTTGGGAGGTTGAGAGTACCACCCAAAGTTTATTGATAAAAGCAGCTCAGTACAGAGGTTTTCAGATTTTGGTGAGGTTCACAGCTGACGATGCCTGTTCGTCCCCACAATCGACTGCCTCACGGAGACCATAACCCATTGTTAAATCTAAAGTGGTAAGTACAGTAATTTGGAGAAGAGAGAGATTGGAATATATGGTGGGTTTGTGAGGCTGTTACTGTAAAGGTTCGTCATTGAAGCTTCATGTTGTTTTGTTAATTGCTGAGCGTCTGAGTAAGTTTCTGAATGCTTAGTTTCAGTTCTCCATTATGAGCTTCAGTCCAGCTTTCCAATAGGTTGATTGCTTTCTTCAGAATTTGCCAAGCGGAATTTGCTTCCCATCTAAAAATTCTGACGTTTCTTTCCTTCCATATCAACCATATCAATGTTGTAAATAAGCAGTCCAATTCATTCGGTCTTGTGGTGTTCTTTCTTGATCTCCATGAATTCACATGTGAAGCATGGTGTCTGGTAGTGTATGAATAGATAACTGCCTTTGTATTTGAGACCATATTATTTTCGTGTAAGCACATGTAAAGAAGATATGGTCTGCTGTCTCATCCGCTTCTCCACACATCACACATGCCGTTGATTGAACCCAGTTCTTCTTTCTCATGTTTACTTTTGTTAGTAATTTAGTATTCTGTTGTGAACAGCTAACCAGTTGAAGACTTTGGTTTTTCTGGGAAAGAGAAAGTGAGAGAATGTCCTAAAGAGCTGGAGGAGTTGGGGGAGAAAATTGTATCAAAATGTCAAGGGTTGCCACTAGCTATCGTCTCTTTAGGCAGCCTGCTGTCCCTGAGAGAGAAAACCAAGTCAGAATGGGGGAAAGTTTATGATCGGCTGAGCTGGGAGTTGAATAACAACCCAATTTGGACAATGTGAAGCATGTTTTGAATCTCAGCTACAACTATCTACCGAGATATCTTAAGAACTGCTTCTTGCATTGCAGCATGTTCCGGGAGGATCATGTGCTTCGGAGAATCTTTATCTACCTTGTTTTATTTTATTTATATATATATTTTTTTTGTTCATGTTGGTAGTGTAACTGTAGAAATTAGCTGTTTTTAAACTGTGTTGCATCCTCTGTCTGCAAGCTTGTTATCTTCCTTGTCATATGTGCACGATATACACCTATACTTCTTTTCTATACGGTTTACTACATTTACGGCGCTACCTGATACTCAGCTTGTCTTTCTTTCAAAGCTCTCTAAATTTATAAGCCTTAGAATTTCCGTTCGAGGATAGCGTGCAAAAACCAATATTTTTTTTTATGAAAAAAATATTGGTGCTTTACACACTATTCTCGAATTGTCCTCGTGGACAGTTTGGGCACGTGAATGAATTTAATATTGCAACACATGTGCTTGTATATCGCAGAGTTTTGTCGGTATTTTCGATCATGTTCTCTGGATACATAGCACAATTTTAATGCTTGTGTATCTGGAGAACTGCGTCGAAATGCTGCCGAAATTTTTTTGGTATACAAGACATGTATTGCAATATTAAATTCTTACGTTCCTGAATGAAATAGGACCATCACCCTATAGGTAGGAGATATAAGTCGTTAGTCAACTATTATTACATAAAATTGATTGTATAGTTTGCATCATAAATATGTAGGTATGGATCGTGGTTGGATGTCTTTGCGTGATAAGTTCTGTCCCGAGTATATTACGGGTGTGACGACTTTTATGAATGTGGCGTCCAATCATACTAGAGAAGATGGGAAAGCTCGTTGTCCATGTCGTCGATGTAGGAATTTATTTTGGTGTACCTTATCGGACATTCAGAATCATTTATACGAACACGGTATAGATGTGACTTACAAGAGATGGACTTGTCATGGCGAAGATTTGCCGACTAGCTCGAACATGTTGTCCAGGAGTCCCATAAATCCGTCGTCAGTCGGTGGATCATGCAGTCGTGAAAGACAAACACTTGGTGAAGAAGATAGAGAAATTTTAGAAGATCTTCATCCGGAATTATTTGAAGTAAATGTAGAAGCGAGAGCAGAACATCAGCATTCCATTCCGAGACAAGAAGCTGAAGAGGACATTAATATATCTATAAATGATAGATTGGAGCGTCTATTAAGAGATGCACAAAGTGATGTTTATCCTGGTTGTAAGAAGTACTCTCTGTTGTCCGCCGTAATAAAGTTATTACACATGAAGACACTTGGTAAGTGGTCAAACAACTCGTTTAATTGGTTGCTCAATTTTTGAAGGACTTACTGCCAGAGGGAGAGTTACTTCCGTCAAGTCATTATGAAGCCAAAAAATTATTGAAAGGACTCGGTTTGGGAGTCGATGACTTGGGCCTACGCTGTGAAAAGATACATGCATGTCCGAATGATTGTGTTCTATTTCGGAAGGATAAACAAGATCTACAAGCATGTCCAATTTGTCATTCAAGCAGATGGAAAGAAAGTCGTGGTAAGGATAAGAAGAAAAAGAAAATACCATGCAAGATTCTGCGGTACTTTTCGATTACACCACGATTGCGTCGATTGTTCATGTCGAGGCATACTGCTTGTGACATGCGGTGGCATAAGGAGGTAAATAATATGGACGATGATGTCATGAGACATCCATCAGATGGAGATGCATGGAAACATTTTGATCGTGAACATCCATGGTTTGCAGCTGATTCACGAAATGTCAGGCTAGGGTTGGCAACAGACGGATTTAATCCATATGGTAATCTTAGTACTGCTTATAGTATGTGGCCTGTTATGGTATTTCCTTATAATTTACCACCATGAAAGTGCATGAAATCACCTTTTAATCTATTGGTCTTGTTGATCCCGGGTCTCCGTGCCCCTGGAAGAGACATAGACATATTTTTAGAGCCATTGATCGAAGAGTTACAATATTTGTGGGAAGAAGGATGCGAAACATATGATCATGTTGTAGGAGGCATCTTTCGTATGCATGCAGCATTGCTTTGGACAGTTAACGATTTTTCTGCATATGGCGATATTTCTGGATGGTGTACAAAAGGGTATAAAGCATGCCCAACTTGTAACGATGATATTACATCGGACCGTATTCGCGGAAAGATTTGTTTTACCGGCCATCGACGTTTCTTGCCAGATGATCATAGATGGAGGAGAAGTCTTAAGTTCAATGGCAAGCATGAACGACGTGCGCAGCCAAGATTCTGGTCTACGGACAATATTTTAAATCAGTTACCAAACCCACAGGATGTCATATTTGGTAAGGGTCTGGCCAGCCAAGTAGGGGTGCGAACAAGTATCGGAAATTGGAGAAAAAAGAGCAAGTTGTTTGATCTTCCATATTGGAAAACGCTTCTTCTTCGACATAATCTTGACGTCATGCATATTGAAAAGAATATATTTGATAATGTATTTTATACCATTCTCAATATCGAAGGAAGAACAAAGGATACCGTGAAGGCTCGTCTTGACTTAGAGGATATGCGGATTAGAAAGGAATTACATTTGATTCGACGAGGGGATAGGCTGGTGAAGCCATTGGCATGTTATACACTGAATCGAAGAGAGAGAAATCAATTTCTTTCATATTTGAGATCAGTGAGGTTTCCTGATGGATACGCCTCAAACTTGAAACGGTGCATCAAGTCGAAAGATGGGAAGATCGTCGGGATGAAAAGTCATGATTGTCATGTACTTCTACAGCATGTGCTCCCAGTTGGTTTGCGCGGATTGTTGCCGGATAATGTGTGTGATGCGTTACTTGATCTGGGAACTTATTTTCGAGACTTATGTGCGAAGACATTGAGACGAAGTCAGATCGACATATTGGAGAAGAAGATTATCATTACTCTCTGTAAGCTCGAGATGATATTCCCTCCCGCCTTCTTTGATATCATGGTGCATCTTTCTGTTCATCTTCCACATGAGGCTAGATTGGGTGGGCCAGTACATACAAGATGGATGTACCCAATTGAAAGGTAATTGCATGATATTGTAATATTTATTATTCATTATTGTATTCTTATTATATGTGATATCAATTGATAATTTATTGAATAGGGAGATGCGTGAATACAAGAGTGCCGTCACTAACAAAGCACGGCCTGAAGGTTCAATAGCAGAGGCACATGTTATGAATGAATGTCTGACGTTCTGCTCTATGTACCTTCGACGAGTGGAGACCAAATTTACAAGGTCACAGCGGAATATTGATGTTGATGAGATTCTGACCGATGGATTGTCCGTGTTCTCCAATGTTGCCCGACCATATGGTAAAAAGATTTTCGAATGTTGACACCACAAGAAACGGATGACATGCATTGGTATGTGCTAAACAATTGCGAGGAGGTAGAAGCCTACATGATGTGAGTATATACATTTAATTTTTATTTGTTGATATATCAATGAATGCACGTGGACTCTAAATTAAAATATACATGGTATTACTGTATCACTTCAGAGAACACGAAAGTGAGCTCAGAAGAAGTAATCCTACATTAGCAGCGGCACGACATAGGAATCAATTCGCATCATGGTTTGACGAACGGGTAAGTTATGTTCATGTTCATACATGATTAAAAGTTTGTTTATATAGTATTTATCTTGTCAAATTTAACCTGCTTATTGTTCTTTTAATTGTAGATAGCTCAGCTACGTATAGACAATCCTAACTGTATCAGTAATGACTTAGCTGCACTTGCACGAAAACCTGACAGACGTGTATCAGTATATTCAGCATGCATAGTCAATGATGTGCGATTCTTAACGGAAGATCGCGATCGTGATCGAACCACACAGAATTGTGGAATAAGCGTGGAGGGCGAGCACAAGGGTGAAATAATAGATTTTTTTGGTGTTCTGCATGAGGTTATAGAGTTGAGATATAGTGGTCTTCGACGGATTGTGTTATTCAAGTGTCGATGGTATGACTTAGGACGACACAGGCCAATTGTTATAGATCCTCAACTCGTCAGTGTCCACACTGGTCATGTATGGTATGAAAGTGATCCTTATATTTTTGCAAAGCAAGCAAGACTAGTATGGTATATTGATGATAACAAAATGAAAGAGCCTTGGCGAGTTGCAATAAGGGCTCAGCATAGGCATTTGTTTGATCCTGCACTTTTCACATGCCCGAACGATGAACATCTTGAGAATGAAGTCTGTGCAATTATTGAAAACGAAGCATATCAAATGCAAGCACCAGATAACATATTAGTGCCAGATGATACGATTGACATAGGACAATTACAAAGAGACGACTATGAACCTGAGGATGTTTCTGTTGTTGGATCGTCCATAAGGGCACGGACACGAGCACGATCCAATAATGACTTCGTTAACGATAATGATGATAGTACTTCAGGGTCGAAGTCTTCTATGACTCCCGTCGAAGATGACTATATGGACACGAGTTCAGAATCTGAGGACAATAATTAATATGAATAAGTAATTCAATTTATTTTTTTTTATTATATCATGTAATACTTGAGTTTTGTTGATTACTTACTGATTTAAATTATTTTAATCATTGCAGCATCATGACTGGTCCTGGACGTAGACATTCACGGGATAGGCAGCAGGCTCCGCTTGATGATACACATCCTCACTTTAGCATTTTGCATGATGACTCAGAGGATTTAGATGAGACTCAGTTGCCCGAGTCCACAGAGCCGCCTAGTGCTCAGCCAGAGCTTGCCCAGTCGGAGGCCATGGTACCGCAGCATCATCCCCTTACAGGTACATCTCTATCAATTTATAAACCATATATATTTTTTTGTTATATGCATTTAGTGATACATGATATATGTTCATTTCATCAATTTTTACATGTAGGAACACAGCATCGACGTGCAGTGCGTGGTCCTAGTAGGGGTCTTGTTTTGGAAAAATATGTGCATACACACAATGAAAAATCGAAGGTACATATATTTCGAGATCATCCGGTTGGCACAGAGGCCAGTATCGTCGCAAATGAGATCAGTTTGTATATGTGGAATCATTTTCCGTGGGCTGCTGAAAGTTTCAAGCATGTAGCTCCTCGATACCGTGATGCTCTAGTCTCTCACATCAGGGTAAGAATTAAATTTGGATGTCTTGCATATCATTACATGATCCATATTATTTTTGGTTATATAAATAAATTTTTTATTATATGAATAATTTCATATATTTGCCTTTTGGTATGATTACTGTGTAGGATAATATTGACTTCGAGGATTGCACTGACGAAGAAGTGACGGCATGTATTCTCAAAATGGCTGCAAATAGATACAGAGATCGGCGATGTAGGCTTCATAAATACTGCAATGAGCTGCAGGCGAAGGAGATTGATCCTGTGACCCAGCCATACAGAAATTGGGCTGGGTCTAGTGACGATTGGCGGTGGTTATGTGAGCATTTTGGAACTGAGGCATTTCAGGTATGTCTAGTGTTCCAAGTTTTTAATTATGTTATGTCCTTTATTGGTTATAATTGTATGTATTTTGTAGCGACGATCGGAGGCGAATAAGGTGAATAGGAGCAAGATTGATTCTATTCACACGCAAGGAAGTGCCTCTTTTGCACAGGGAATGAAGAGGATGGTATGTAACTACATTTGCAATCATACTTTGTAACTTTTTATTAAATATTTACATTATTTTGATATCTTTTTTTTCTTTTTTTTTGTTTGAACAGGGACTATCCGGAGTCGACGCCTATGCTAAATTCTATCAAAACAAGAGTGGCGAGTTCGTGACCGAGGAGGCGAGGCAGCGTCATGTAAGTATCATTACTCTACATTTTGAATACTTTTAAAGAGTTTGAAAAAAATTTATGATTTTATTTTGTTTATTGTGAAGGAAAAAATGTTAGAATTGAGAGAGCAGGCGACGAGGGAGGTGGGATCTGATGGTGATACTGGATCACAGCAGGTTTGTTTGATGACAGATGATACGATTTTGGATACCGTCCTCGGGCGGCAGCTAAGATCTGGTCATAGCATGCGGTCCAAAAAATCACGCAGTTCGTCATCCGACCGGTCTGATGATACATCGGTGCCAGAGGCAGTTAGGACATCCATGAGCATGATGCAAGATCAGATTAGTTACTGGATGAATCGTAGTCAGACGCTCGAGAGGATCGTAGCTGCGGTGGCGGGACGGCTCGGTATTGATGCTTCTGAGTTAGCACCTCTACAGCCACATGATGCCGCCTCTGCACCACCATCGCGACACGTATCGGGTCAGGGATCGACGCCTGGAGGAGGGAACGAGGCCAATGAGTCAGATCATACTTAGTTTGTACTTATTTTAAATTTAAAATGGTGTATGGACTTATATTTTTGTATATGACAAAGATGGTTATGAAACTTTTTGTTATTTGAAATTGGTCTTTTGACTTAGAATATTTTTATTGTGTTAACATACTGTTTATTTAAAATATGGTTGATCAGATAATTTGTATTTGAGCAGGTTTTTTTGAAAAATTAATAAAAATTTTATTTTTTATCCAAAATTTATTTTAGCGACGAAATATTAATTTCGTCGCAAAAAAATTTGTGAACCCAAAAAATAAAATATTTATTATTCATTGCGACGAAATTTTTTATTTCGTTGCTATTTTTGCGACGAAAGTCTTAGTTTCGTCGCTAAAAATTATAACTTTTGCGACGAAATTTTTATTTCGTCGCAATTATGCCAGAGAATATTTTTATTTCGTCATCCTTATAGCGACGAAATTATTATTTCGTCGCCATTATAGCGACGAAATTTTTTTTTTCATCGCAACTTTTGCGACGAAATTATTTCGTTGCTATTTTAGCGACGAAAAAAAATTTCGTCGCTAAAAATTTAAACTTTTTGCGACGAAATTTTTATTTCGTTGCAATTTTAGCGACGAAATTATTATTTCGTCGCCATTATAGCGACGAAATTATTATTTCGTCGCCATTATAGCGACGAAATTTTTTATTTTCGTCGCCATTTTAGCGACGAAAATTTTATTTCGTTGCTATTATAGCGACGAAATTTTTTTTCGTCGCTATAATGGCGACGAAAATTTTTTTTTGTCGCAATTTTTGCGACGAACTTTTTGCGACAAAATATTTTGCGACGAAATCCGTCGTTAAGTTTTGCGACGAAACTAATTTTCGTCGCAAAAAATAAGAAAAAAATTTTTTTAATCAAAATATTTAGCGACGAAATTTTTTTTCGTTGCAATTTTAGCGACGAAAATTTAAGCTCTTGCGACAAAATATTTTCGTCGCTAATACAGTACATAACTTCGTCGTCTGGGTTTACTATTTTTTGCGACGAAATAAAATATTTTTGTCGCTAAGGTCTTTTGCTACGAGGCTTTCTCTACAAATTTTTAGCGACGATATATTTCGTTGCAAATACTATTAGCGACGAAAATAAGATTTTTAGCGACGAAAAAATTTCGTCGCAAAAAATCAAATTTTTTGTAGTGCCAGTGATAGCATAAAGATAATCAAGAGGCAATCAGTGAAGCACTCCAGCTAGCCAGCTAGCAAAGTAACAATGAGACTTACTATCGAGTAAAATGAACGCCGAAACCATCTGCATGAAGAATAGAGGTACACTGGAAGTCCAAGGAAAATCTCCTTGTAAAGTATGATTAGCCATATAATCTGCAACTTGATTAGATTCTTGAAAAGTATGAGTTACTTGAAAATTTCCAGCTAGTGCATTCCAAGCCTATAAATCTTGTAATAAACGATTATAACGACACATATGGCTAGAGAAATTTGAAATCCATGATATTATTGGAAGAGAGTCCCCTTTTGGTCAAAGATGAGTAGGCTTGAAAGATTCCTGTACCACAGCCCAATGGGAGGAGAGAAGCCAAAAAAACCAATGGACACAAACTGAGATTGTTGCAACCACAGTTTTTGCTGTGAGAAGCTATCCTAGTACCAATGTGGAGCATGATTAACCTGCACATCAGGTTTATTTGACAAAAAACTAAACTACTACAATGTTTGGGATTAACCATGATGATGAACAAAATCGAACAACAACACAAAATAAACAACATTGTTTGACAAAGGAAGTTACTCCTGGTTAATTTTCCTCTTAACGCTAGCATAAAAGTCTAAATTAAAAATAACGAGGAAAGAAATAATCTATTATTTAGTGTTATTATAATGGGACAGTCCTCAACTCTGAGAAAATACGATCATAAGATCATGTAGCCAAGCAATAAAAAGGTCTCAAGCTATTCCGACCTAAAATTTGTATTCCTGTCCTATATGGACCCAATGCTTATTCTCTTTCACTTGAAAAACAAATTAAATTGATTTAAGCCTCGCTAAGTATGCACCTTGACTTGAGTCCTATACTGCAAGTTGGTTGGGCTAGGTCACAAGTCTTCGCCTACTAAGCGGGTGCATCGTCCTAATCGTTCGTTCCTAGCAGGAAACGGATACCTGATAGCCCGTCCGTCAAGCATCCTGCGGTCCTGATCCAATGTCCGAGAAGCGGTAGGAATTCGTCTACCTCCTATAAAAGGGTCTCCCCTCCGGTCTCCTCAGACTCAGAGAGCTCTTCCCTTGTCCTTGGAGACGCAGAAGGAGTTGGGAGAGATAAATCGAAGAGAAGAGCCGCGCGAAGAGCGATTGAGATGCCGGTTTTGACGTGCAACGCATGCAACAAGGAGTTCCAGGACGAGGCGGAGCAGAAGCTCCATTGCCGATCCCAATGGCACCGCTTCAACCTCAAGAGACAGGTATATTTAACGGTCTTTGGGTGTTACAAATTTCTCCTTTCTAAGTAGCTTAGGGTGATTGAACGCGATGAACCAAAAATAGCAAGGATTGAGCTTTTCTGACGCCGCTGCTGCTGGAGCCTTCACAGCAGGCCGGACCTCCGGCCGATGCCTTCGCCATCGCCGGCCTTCCTCTGCCCTGATTTAAGCACACGGCCGCCTCCCCTGTTTCTATTCTCTTTCTTTTCCTTCTCGCCGGTCGCTCGTCGACGAGCATCATAGCCGGGGCCACAGTCGCCGCTAGGCCCCCCTTCCCCTCCTGTTCCTCTGTTTTTGAGAGAGCCACGAAGCTTCCCGCCTTCGTTATCACTCTATTTTGTCTACTCTCTCTTCCTTTCTCTCTCTACGTGGTTCAGGCCACAGAATAGGGGTGCAAATCAGTCGGGTCAGATCGGGTCATCCCTAATCCGACCCAGTTCCTTGATGTTGGACCCAGATATAACCTCGTAGGAGCTTAAGTCCGGCTGAATTGGATCCATGGCCAAAATTTTCCATCCAATAGATCATTTGGATCGAGTTGAGTTCATAAATGATCCAATCCCAATTCGAAAAATTTACATTCGGATTAAATTGGATCAGATTGTGTGTTAAATGCGGTCAATTATATTTTAATTATCATATAATCAATTATTATTATTCACACAAAGTAGATAGTAAATAATATTTTTTTCAAAATAAATTAGGATATATAAATAATTTTAAATTTATTTTATATTAAAAATATTGCTTACACAAAACTTAAATTAAAATTAGGGGTTCAAATGGATTCGGATCTGGGGCATATCAGATTCGGAGTGGATTGGTAATAGCGTAGAACATTCAAATTTTACTTAAAATTAAATGGATCAAATTGGATCGGATCATAATTTAATAAATTCAAATCTAAATTGGTCTAATTTTAAAGTTCGATCCAGCCCATGAATTCTTCAAAATAGGTCGGATCAATTTAAACAGATTGGGTTGAGGTCTTTAACCAGTCATATCCAACCAGCCTGACCCAACCTGACCACCAAAATTATGATGGACCTGCATGAAGTCGAAGGCTATATTGAAGTACTTTGGTTTGCCTTCCATAGAATTTATTATTTTTCTCGTAGACAAAAACTTCATCATAAGTACTGTTCATATACATCAGGCGGTGGGACTCCCAAGGGTGACGGAAGCATTATTTCAGAGTCGGCCGTCAGAGCTTGCCGAAAAGCGAAGCAAGTCGAGTGCAACCACCTTGCTGTATGGTTGTGCTCTTTGCGGGAAGGAGTATGGGAGTTCCAAGGCTCATGCTCAGCACCTCAAATCACAAGCACATTCTATGAGAACTTCTCAAGAATCAGGTCCTGCAGTTGCAAGAATTTCTACAATTAAGCCGATTACTGGGTGCATGCCTAACAAATCAATGTCCTCAAGCCAGTCCTCGGCTGCAGGCGAAGGAAGAAAGGATGAATATTGGGTGCTGGTTGACCTGGACGATGAGTTGAAACTGGTAGCCGAATCTCTTACCAATCTGCATGTAAATGAACAGAGTTCTAGCTCTGTTGACCAATCTGATGGCATGGATAAGGTTGAAGATTTGGATCCTGCATGCTGTTTCATGTGCGACAAGAAGCATCATGACATAAAAAGCTGCATGGTTCATATGCACAAGCGGCATGGATTTTTCATACCTGATGTTGAGTATCTGAAGGACCCCAAGGGCCTCCTTATATATGCTGGTCTTAAGGTAAGCGAGGCACTTACTCGAGCCTTTTGAATGTTGTATTTTGAGAACTCATTTCTGAAATCTTGCTGACCTGAACCACCAATTGCTTCTTTTCGCTCCTCAGGTGAAAAGGGACTTCATGTGTTTGTATTGCAATGAAAGATGCCATCCTTTTCAAAGCTTGGAAGCTGTAAGGAAGCACATGATGGCGAAAGGTCATTGCAAATTACAGTATGGAGATGGCGGTGATGATGATGATGGTGACTTGGAAGATTTCTACGATTATAGCAGCAGGTTATCTTCCAACTTTTTTGGCTCTAATTTTTTTTCTCTTTAAAATTTTGGCTCTTAGTTTTAATACCAGCATGGTATCATCTTTTGGTAGTCTTCGAGTTTCTTTCACTGGTCGTTTGCAGGATAACTATTTCATAGATTTGGATCATTAGCATCAATGTGGCTAACATTGAGATTGAGTTATCCTTTTCGTTCTTTTTTGATAAAAAGAGAAGCAGGGGGGCATATTGGATCGGATCTGGATCAGATTGTGGATCCCAAGAATCCAAGATCCTTGCTGGTTTATTTCAATAATATGAAAAAAATATAAAGGGATGTGAAGTACATGAATAGAAAATGGAACGTAATGCTCGTAAAAAGTCTAGTTCCATGGTCATTATCCCAGACTGAGCATGTCCAATGAAACATGCATCATGTCTAGTTTTTAAAGACACGCTAGCATTCAGAACATATATCCACTTGGTTATCTTATAGGAAGCAAATTTTGGTTAGACAAATTAGATTTTAAGAATTCAATGTAAAACTGCAAAGATTATCCTCTTGCTTTTAATTCCACAGACTTTAACCTTTTCTTTTCTTTTATTTCTATACCTAAATATCCTAATAACCTTGTGATTTTCTGTGCTTAAGGTCACAGCTATATAAATTTATTTTGATCAGGATTATAAGATCCAAAGGAATGGGTCAGATGCAACAAACGTTGCATGTGCAATTTATATAGCTGTTGGCTTGAATCGTTGACTATGATTTAAGGGACATATTTCACTTGTCAAAGGCATTTTAATTCAAAATGAGTGCAATTGTATTCATGATTGTGCTACTCGGATAGCATCTAAACCTGACCCAAGATCTGGATCATGAACTAATGATTTTGGCTATGGAGGCATATCTGGTTCGTAAAGTTTATCCTTGCTCTTGAGAGTCCTACCATCACTTTTTAAACCTCTGCACCTTGATCCCTCCAGTCTGGTTCTTTCTTTCAATCAAACATATGCATTTCAAAATTTTAAAACTTGCTTTCTTTTAGGATAATTTCAAAGACTTGTGCATTTCTGACTGTGGTAGAATGGTTTTATGGTGTTTCTTCCGATAGCTATTTGGATGCGGATGGTAAGCACTTGGTGGCTGCAAGTGATATGGCTAATAATGTTGTGCTTGGAACTGGAGGATATGAACTTACTATAACACAAAGGACTGATCGTGGAGTATTGGCTCGAACTCTTGGTTCTCGAGAGTTTCTTCGTTACTATCGCCAGAAGCCACGACCTTCCCTGCCAGAGATATTGCTCAAGCCGCCTCATTAGCTTCAAGGTATGGGACCCATCATTTTCATGTAGGTTATCAAGAAAAACTACTTCTTGTCAGCAGTATTGCCCTAGCAAAAAATGGTGTATGTGGATATCTCTTTGCATGCACTCTACAGCTCTCAGCCAATAATCCAACTCCCTTTTACCTTTTTGGGTGTACTGGTTGAAGATTGTGGTTTTCCTTGGTCAGTTCGCGCGTGGTGGCCTTTATGCAGTCAGTGAAGCCCAGCACTATGGGAAGGATCACTATCACTGAACTTCCATCATATTTTTATGCTTGAAAAACAAAAGTACTAATAATACTGCAGAAGAAAATCCAAAATTTTATCTGACACTTGTAGTTTTGGAGTTACTATAAATCCAAATTGTATATAATGTTCATATAAGGAGTATTAATCTCCTTCATTTTGATTCTTCTCTTATGTTTTTGTTCTAATATTTCTTGTAAATTCGGGCTGTAAACGACAGTGATCTTCTGTCTGCAGGGACCGGAGTTTGAGGTCAGCAACAGTTCAATCAAAAGTGCGGATCGTGACTATGAAATTGTTAAGAAAGATGAATCGGAATGGGGTGGAGGCTATGCGCTCAAAGATTGGAATGAAGAGTAACGTTATCAGAAATCTTCCAAAGAATGTCCCATATTAGTCCTGTTGCCTAGTTATTGACCTGTGATTCTCTAGAATAGTGTGTGGCAAAAGCGGTGTATCATTAGCGGATCAGAACACACTGTATGAGTTTAACTAGGGTCCCACCATTGGTTGGTTTTGCATGCAGTCCACTTATAACATATATGGTAACAGACCTAGTTTTTTCCCACTACAATTTGTTTTGTTACCAAAATTACTTTCCTTTTCTTGCATCTAAATTTCATTCACTTTGGTTGCTATGGATGTCTACAACATTTGTTTCTGCATTTAAATGGTCATGCTATTGTATTTTATAATGTTGCCCTCAGCCAATTGAATTACAATCCATGAACATGTTTCCTGTCCCGCTGCTGTTACTATAACCCAAACCTATGATTTTTAACACCGACGTAAAACTGGATGGTGTTCCTCGACATGCAAAAATTTTATCGGTGACTAAGGAAGCAGGTTTGTTGCAATGGATTTCAAAGGCATGACCTTGCTCGTTGAGCCACTGGCCCGCCTGTAATTAACTGTCTTGATCTAGACAGTAAAATAGAATAACGACATGGCTGCTTTAAGGCTGTAACCTTTCTTCCTTTGGCTGAACTTTGAATGAAGTTACGTCGTGTGCGTAACTGTTTGACCCTGCAGAATACCAGGAGGGTGAGTTTGTGTGCATTGTGGAAGGTTTAGTTTTTGGCGGGGGGCTGAGAGGCTGTCTTCGTCTTCTTCTCTGAGAAGAATTGCGTTCCATTTTAAAGGATAATTGCGATGCCTCTTGTGCAAAGAATTGCATTAGGATAATTCAAAGTGTTGGTGTGGGTATATTATGGTTCTGCTCGGCAATCCTGATGCTGACTTGTAGTCAAATTTGCGATGCAACATGGCAGCGAATTATGGTACTGCTCAATATTTTTTTTTTTTTGAAGGAAAGGGAGGCAGGGATAGCCATCAGGCTTTCATTGAAGATAGAAAACAAACTATAGTAAAGACGGGGGAAGATTTAAAGAGGTTATATTACTGCTGGTATATGGAATAAGATAAAAAGAAATGAGAAGAAAAGATTACACATCTTATTTGTTAGCTTTCATGAAGATCTTTAGAGATATTTCTAATCTTTGTCCAAACACTCTCAAATTCTGATAGAAGATCTTAGTCATATAATGTCGATTAGTTATTAAAGATGCAAAGTCCTTTTGAGGTCACGGACACGCCGGATGAATGTTGAACAAAATTTCAGAATTCTATTCTTTCCAACATATTATACAATAACTATGAGAAGCATAAGAAAAATTAACTAACTTTTTTTTTGAAAATTCCTCAAAGTCCAATCGAAATAAAGATAATTAAAAAAAAAAAAAGATCAAGCATGTAGCATTCAAGAGCCTAACACCCATTTTCCAAATAGATGAAAATAAATGGTAATTAAGACAAAGATGATCCATATTTTTGAAGTTTGCTTGTACAATATACATCTTATAAGATTCTTGCCAAATTTCTTTCCAATTATTTCTCTACTTTACTTTCCTGCAACATTACTATTATACCGTACAACGTTATCTCATGAGGTGCAAATATGGCAGGAACATGATAACGGTCCATAAGTGCATAATGTGATGGTGTGATTAGATGGAGTTTAAGGCATGAATTTTTGGGGGGCAAAAAAAAAAAAAAAAAAAAGTCATGATGGCCACATGGTAAGACCACATCTGATCTTGGTTAAAAAAAATTTAATGAAATTTCTTGCCTCACTCTTGTTCCAAAACAAATAAAAACAGACTAAAATAGTAAGTCTTACCACATTGGATTGTCTCAAGTTATCTCTTTGCGTGTTGAATAACATGGTTTTAAAGTATCCAAAGTAGAATAAATGATCAAGCCCATCATACTACCATGGAAAACGAATTAGTACCCATTTACACATTATTATTTTTTATATATAGTTTTATAATATCAATTATCTAATACACAATGCTTAGTGTTATTACAACAAAAAGATAGCCAGGCCTCTGGAACATTTGTTTGTTTGGGACATTGGGTCCCACGTTTTTGGATGGCAGTCCGATCCACGCGCCAAAAGTAACCACCTTCACCCGAGCTCCCTCGCTTTCCTGCCCGCTGTCGGATCCCCACCGAGCTCCCGGCCGAGGATCCTCCGCCTCTTGGTCTCTGGACATTAGGGTTAGAAATAGGGGGCTAAGGTTTCGATTCTTGATCATATCCCTTCCAAGAAGCGGGAGAGAGAGAGAGAGGCCATGCTTCATAGCCAGTTCGATGGAACTTCTTCCCTCTTCGCCGGCGTCAGCATCATGCCTTCTCAGGCAACCCAGGCCACCGATCCCTCCTCCTACTACCCCGCCAAGGTACCCACCAAGTCTCTCTCTTTCTTTCTATCTCTCTCTCGAGATCGCGATCTCGATGTCTGGACTTCTGAATTCCCGTTCTTGATCGAGCGCTCGATCTCAGAATCGGGGGGCTCAGGGCGCCTTCCCACTGACCGTGAAGCAGATCGCTGAAGCCTACTATGCCAGCGATGACAAGTCCATCCTTACTGTCAATGGCTCTGAAGTCCCCAGCGTAACAGTCCCTCTTGCCCCCTCTTCTTTCTTCTTGGACATCCCTGACCCTAACCCTAATTTCTTTTCTTGCTCTTGGTTCTGGTTGGGCGACGACTGCAGGTCAGGCTGTTGGGTCTGGTCATGAATAAGGCGGAGAGTGACGCTGACGTCTCCTTCACCCTTGATGACGGAACGGGCCGGATCGACATCAATAGATGGTGAGGAATCTTTGCTCTAATAATCTCTATTGTTTGATCTGCTATTCATGGAATTTTCACTGATTTGTACCTCTCGCTGTCCAAATGCACAGGATCAATGAGTTCACAGATGCAAATGAACTGGCTGCTATCCAGTAAGCGCTATTGATTGCTTCTTCTAATTGATGGGTTCCCGATATCTACTTCTTTATCGTGTTTTGATGGATTTGCTCTGTTGGGTTGTTCGTCCGGTGATAATCAAGAAATGGGATGTACGTTAGAGTCAATGCTCGTATGAAGGGGTTTCAGGGCAAAAGACATGCCTTCTCTGTGAGGTAAGAAATTTCGATTCCCGCCGCCCCCCTCCCCTTTTAGGTTGGTTTTAAAATGTTACCTTACGGTTGCTGTTTATTTGCTCCAAATTAACATGTTCCAGTTGCACTTTTTTCCTTCACTTCACTTGAAAATTGTGATCTTCATATTGCTTAAAGCCCTTGCACTAAATCAGTTTCATTAAATAGCTTTTAATTAGTTATTTTGTTCTGAAAATTTATGATGAGGACTAGTGTAACATTGAAAACTTACGATGACTAGTGTAACATTTATGTGTCTCTAGTAGACGCATAGATTAGGCACTAGATGCGTCTTTAACGTCATCTTTTTTAAATGTGGCAGAGTGCCTCATCTTGAGTCATGACAGGGGAGTCAAATCTTGTTTTCTCAGGAGCCTGTTTGATGTGAGTGGTGCATTGGCTGAATGCCGTGTAATTTGGTGATGAATTTAGATCTTATATGTCCCTCAAAAAAGACTTTAGATCTGATGTGTCTGTTCATAAGTTGATGTCATTATTGTCTACTCTTACATTACATTGTTTATAGGTTGAAGTGCGGGAAAGTGGAAGGATCTTAATTTTTAGTAATTAGCTTGAACAGGAAATTATGAAGCTATTAGCTGACTAAAATAACTTTCAGAACTTATAGTTTTATGTAGGGCTGGAAATGGGTCAGGATGAGCCGGGCCGGGCCACACTCCTATCTAAGCCTGATTCAAAATATTTTTTCGGGATTCAGGCTGGACTTAGGCCAGAAAATTTTTTAAAAATTCAAGTCCGAGCCCGGCCTATGCCCAAGTCTGAGTCCAAGTCTGATCCGAACCTAATTGAGCTGGCCCGAACTATTTATTTGGGCCAAATGATGGGTTGGCCCGAACCTACAAAAATGAAAGCATAATACATGAACAAGAAAGTTCACAAATATTCTAATATCTTATCATCACAATTACATTACTGGCTAGAGATCGGGCTAACTCACGACTCATCCTAAATGGCTAAAACCCATTTGACTAGGGATTAGGCTCGGACTGGATATTCGGGCTAGGCCGAAGATATATCGAGTCTGGTCCGAAAGACAAACGGGCCTTACAATTAGATCCAAGCCTAGTTTGAACTGTTTCAGGTCTAGCCCGAAACCCGACCCCGACTCGAAGTCAGTTTGGCCCGAGCTTAGTTCCAGCCCTAGTTTTATATAAGAAATTTGGGAATGTAAAAATTGTGCATCCCAAATGTTGAGGAAGCCTGACAAACTCATAATGACCATGTTAGGAATGTATCGTTAGTGGGCTTTTGACTGATCTTGTGTTGTTGAGCTTTAGACCGAGATGACTGTATTGATGACGAAGCAGCAGCAGCAATGAGAACATCAGTGGAGTGAAATTAGAGAAAATGCCTTTTATTCATGTACTCTTTTTATGTCAAACGTTGTCTAATAAGTTATTGAATTTTGTGTGGATAATACATCTAACAATTATTCAATATTTTATTATTTTGAGACTGTTCATTTCTTATATTGCTCATTCCCTATTAGTGTTCCTTGGAAAATTATTTCTTCAAACCTGAAGATAAAATGCCTTATTCCCATCCTATGCTAAAATTTTGAATAGAACCAACTATGCAATGCGGTCATAGGTTCAGCACATAATGTGCTAGACTGTATCTTAGTGAATTTTAAGATCGACCAGCTATTTGTTTACTGTGCTATATCTGATTTGTGTTGATGAACTGATGAGATTAAGAATATCTGAAGAACTATCCAAAGGACTAATTCCCATGAATGAGGAGTGCCGCTATGCTCCATTCTTTTGTATGTGTTGAAGTAGTGCTCCATGATTTTACAATGCCATTGACATTGATTAATGATTGTATATGGAATGAACAAAAAATACTTTTTTGTGCACATCTGATAAAAATTACGTTCTTGCAAAATCCGTGCAATGTGACAAAATGTAAAAGCCTCTATATTAGAGCCATGTCAATGTTTCGGTTTTCCTTAAAGAAAATTGCTTTGGCTTCAAGTGTGTATTGAACTATATATGGGGACTAAATATCACTTAGAAAAGCATGGATTACTATGAAACGTGATATGCTTCCCCGCCAAGAGGAAATGTTTTGGTTAAAAACTTTGGTTAAGTAGGAAGAATGCACCCTTAAAAGTTTAAATGCCGGCTTGAAATTTCCAGGAGATGTAGGTTGCTTTTATGCAGCCCAAGGAAGATTGTTTCTAGTTGTTTGCTAGAAATTTTTGCAGAAATTTTCAAAATTATAGTGTTCTGAGCTGAGTATATGAACATGCAACTATTTTCACTGGAATTAAACCTTCTTTATTTTATTTTATTTATTTCGACTTTGCCTGGATCTTCTGCAGATTGTCTATGTAATAATCCAGAAATGAGAAACTCTGAATCTTGTAACTTCTAAATGAAGCTTATTTATCTGAAGTTGGTAGAGTTCTACCCCTGCTCTAGGTCCTGCAATTTTTTTAATATCCCATTAGTCTGACTAGATCAAAAGGTCTTGTGACCTGTTTTTTCGTCATTGTTCACTGGGACATCATAGCACATGTTTAATCTGGTTAAAGAAAAAGAAATGAGAATTCAGATACCATTATGCCACATACACATTGTCTGAGAGTTTAATATTTTCAGAAAATCTTCCTTTCATGCCGCAGACACATCAGTGGCTGAATATTCACATAGGTTGGAACAGCCAATAAATTCAGACTTTGTGTCTTGTATGATGTGGAGCAATTGGTTATTGAGATCTTCAAGGATCTCAATATCACATCTTCTACTTTTTGGCCCAATTTATTTCTCAAAAATATATCACATCTATTTGATCCAATTTCTTTCTCAAAAATATATCACATCTGTTTTTTTCAGGCCGGTGACTGACTTCAATGATATTGTGCTCCACTTCATTGAGTGCATATATGTACATGTTGAAAACACCAGACTGAAGGCGCTTGCGTGTAGAGAGGTGCTTATTGTCCTGTGTATAAGAGATAAATTGTTCTTGCATATTTATATGTGAAAACAATATAAAATATTAACAAGTATGCGTTTCTTTTGTTTTCTTTTGTTTCTTTTAAATTAAGATACAGAGAGGTGTTCCAGCTTGGATGCAGCCAAATCCAATCACCCGTACCCCTTTTTCTAATAGAGTGAAAGGATGTGATGCTCCTCTTACCAATCAAGTAAAGCTATTGTGCTTTGATTTTCCCCCTCTGACTGTTTGAGCTACATTATCTTATCAAAGTACAAGATTTGGACAGTTGGCTGATAATCTGCAATTTCGGTCTTTCCCACTAGTCTTCAGCTTTTTCAAGCATGAACAGATCTGGAAATGACGTGTACAACTTGGTTTTGGGAGTTTTCCAGGAACCAGCAATCCTGTAAGTTATTTAGATCGTCAAAAAATATAAATACATGCACATATTCGCGGATACATAAAATTATATAAGCAAGCATGCGTCTGTTCATGCATGTGTTAGTTCAAGGAAGGTACTTGCTACGTAGATGTGTTGGTTTTTTAATTTTATCTTTTTTTTCCCACGGTGAACCTTCCTTTGTGGATGCCAACGCTATGCAGATGAGACAAGCCTGTTGTTTATGGTTTTTGAGCTCCTGCATATGTTTGACCTGCTGTCCTCCTTTTTATCTATAAAATTTTAGCATTTCTAGGGACTTGGCTCTTTTTTTTTTTTTTTGTTTATATGGTCAGTGCGGTCGTCAAGTTTTTGTTTGTTAGTGCACCGTCGCATCCGAGATATTGAAGTAAACTTTGGGTGCGTTTGATTAGTCATTAAAAAAATATTTTTTATTTTTAAAAAATAAAAATAAAAAAATAATATTTGATAATATTATGAAAATAAAAAAATTAAAATAATTATTATATATATAAAATAAAATTTTTTTATTTTTTAAAATTTATTTTTTAATTTTTTATTTTTTTTTATTTCTACATATCTAAAATATCAAATCAAAAAGTAAAGTATCCAAATCTTTCTCCTTCATCAAGTTTTTCATCTTTTCATCCCCTTCTTCTTTTTTTTCTTGAATCCATCTCTCTCGTCGAACGTTTCACCTATCATTTTCAAACGTTATTTTTTATTTTATAACAATATAATTATCAAACATATTTTTTATTTTTATTCAATAATAAAAATTTTAAAAATATAAAAATATTTTTTAAAAATAAAAAATAAAAAATAAAAAAATATAACCAAGTGCATCTTTTATTAACAAGCAGCAGCGGTTGTATTTATCCATATATTTGTATCAAATCTGTATACTTAAAATAGAAGTCTATTTCTTGGGCTCAGTTCATTTTACTGTTCATCTTCCGCTTGCTAAAAGGCCCACGAGCGACGAACTACCTCCATGCACTTATTAGGTTATGGGGTTATCCTATCTGATGGAAATTAATGCACCTTTTCATCTTTTTCCTTTTTCTCTTTCGTTCTTTATTTCCTGTCAGTTCTAACTTCTCTAGCTATCTTGCGTGTATATATCCGTCTGAGAGCCATTTCAAAACCCATTCTTTTGCATGACATTATATAAATGCTTTTATATGCAAGCCTTCTGATGAGTGCTTGATTTTGTCCAACTCCTAAATGTTGTTCTGAGTGTTGTAGCTTGAATCATTTTTTAGCAGTGGCCGTGAACAGGGGTTGCATGTTGATGAAGTTATTGCGATACTGGGCTTACCAACACATGATGTCATGTAGCGCTCTCTCCCCCTCATTTGCTCTCTCTCACACGCGCGAACACGTATTTATTTTCGTTGTCCATCTGCTTGAGATATTTACTTTGCTCTTGCATTTTTTAACTAGGGATGCAGTTAACTACCATGTCGATTTGGGCCACATTTATTCTACTATAGATGAATATCACTTCAAGTCCGCATGCAATGGCTGACATGCACTGAACAAATCTGGGAACCAAGCAATCAAAGAAAGATTTGAGAAGCAGGTTTTCACAACGTGAACATTTTCAGCAACTTGGCGAGTAAAGCAATAAGCCAAACTTTTTTCCTTGTAGTGCAGTTCACCGTATTTGGTAAGATGTTGGGACGATGCTAACATGATCACCAAAATTCTGTTGGTCACTCAAGTCTTTTGTTTTTTTGAGTATAGCATGGTAATAAAGCATGACCTCTCAAAAAAATGATAGAAAATGTTATTTGAGTTCTTTAATCCTTTATAAGCATCTAAGATCTAGTTGGTGTGTGGCTAAGGTAAGAATAAACATACACTAGCATGGATCTGCACATATTTTTTCTATTTAAGTCTTAGCATTCTTGCTAGATTAAGGGTGTAATTCATTCAAATTCAATTACAAATGCTGCAATTCAATTATAAACATTATGATAAGTGCATGATCAATCCTAATAGGCTCATGCTGTAATATTTTCTAGTTTATGTGAGTTGTGGTTCAAGTCTATGGTTCGGATTTATACCGATACCATTTGTAACAATGTAAGATTATATTTAAAAAAGTTACTTTGGAGGTATTATTTGAATTTCTTAATCTATCTAAAATTTACATGCTTGCATATGTTTCTGTATACTTTCTACATTGAACTCCCAACTTTCTTGTCAGGCTAAGTTTTCAAATCTGTTCAAATCTAAATTATAAACATTATGATCAGTCTGTAATTAGCACAAACGGATTCATGCTATAATATTCGATAGTTCACATGAGCCATAGATTAGGACTATTCTGATATTATGTGTGACAATCTAGAATTTTTTGGTCTTATATAAGTATCGAATATCTACCTGATTTATAGTAGATATAGGACTAAATATAGTTTGCATAGATCTTTAGATACACTTCTTATTTAAGTCCTAATATCCTTACCAAGGTAAGTATGCAATTCATTCAAATTCAATCATAAATTCGACCATCCAATCATAAATACTATGATTAGCTCAGTCAATCCAAATAGATATATGTTGTAATGTTTCCAAGTGGACATGGGCCATTGTTTGAGTATGCTTTGACATCATTTATCTGAATTTTTTTTTTTTTTGATATCATTTGTAATAATTTAGGATAATATTGAAAAAATTGATCATAAGATATTATTTGAGCTTCTTAGATTTATTGATTGCATATAAATATAATTTGCTGGGTGTTCTGGATATGAGAGTAAACATACGTCGATATGGATCTTCACAAGCATGGTGCATACCTTTGCATTCTTCTGGCTTGAATTTTGTTTTGATGCAATGTTCTATTGTGTTTCTGACTTTCTGCCGGTAACTTGTACGTATAAAACTATGGAGCTTTAGTATAAAAGGCATCAGTAGAAGGTACTCTTAAATTGTTGGTGGTTAGTTTTGATCAAAGCTTTTCAGGTGCTGGAAACTAGTTGGGTGGGATCGTTCACTATAGTAAGAAGGTGGTTTAGCGATCCTTTTTTGCCGACGCTTTTGGGAAGCATCGCAGGTTGCGCTGACCTGCCGACGCTTTTAAAAAGCGTCGTGTTTTAACGACGCTTAAAAGCGTCGTAAAATTTGAGCATTGTCAACGCCGACGCTTTTAGCAAAAGCGTCGTTAAATAAAAAAAATACCGACATTTTTTTACGTCATTATTTAACGACGCTAAAAAACGTCGTTAGGTTCGTTTAATACCCCCATTCTCCCGTGCCCTAATCTATCTACCGTCGTCCCTTTCCACCCATTCCTTCGCCGACCTCCATCTCCGCCGCCGGCACCGCACCCGCCGTCCACACCGCACAGCCGTCCGCCGCTCCCCTCTGTTGCCGCATCCGTCGATGCTGCACCTGCATGGTCCAAGCCGTACGCCGTCCGTCCTCTTGGAAGCAGCCATCCCACCGGTCCTCCTCCGTGGGGTAAGAAGAGATTTTGCCCTTTTCGTTGAGCAAAAATTGCAGTTCGAATACGTCCGATCGTTGGTTGGTTTCAATTTTCAACTGTTTAGATAGGTTGCCTGTGTCTTTTGATCTAATCATGCGAATGCTCTTTTTATCGTTTCTGTGGATTGCGTGTAGCCCCCGAGTTGATTCGGTGGTGCAAGAACACCAGCAGAAGGTTTCACTTGCTCTGTTGGAGAAGGCCAAGGAGATCTGTTCTGAGCGTGAGGTATGACCGCAAGCTTCTATCTCTTTCGATTTTTCGTAGCTTGCACTCATTTCGGATGCAGTGTTGATGAAATTTGGACATAGTTTATTCTTCAGTATATTTAACATTTTTTTTTACTCCTCCAGTTTTCTACTCTGTTGTCAAACAACTTGAATTTGTATAGATGATTGTAAAACACTGCATCCGTTGGTGATTAATCATAATGACAATCCTAGGTCATCAGTTAGTTGAGATTATCATATCAGCTGTTGACTTGCCATGAACCTTGTTCTGTGACTTGAATTCATATTGGGGAAAGAAGGTGGTGTCAGGATGGTAGGGATATTTTATTTTAGAAAAAGAGTATGCATCAAATAAAATAAAATACAGCTGATGTTTGAGATCACCTTTCTCATGATCCTATCTTTGGAGTAGTAGAATTGGTTGAGGTGATTGATGCGGGGAAGACATTAAAAAAGTAGATTTTCTAATTTAGGACATTGCTAGCTTTTAGGTCCCTGTGTATTATTCTAAATCTAGAATCTTGATGAAGATAGAGAAGTCCACGTGCGATCCCTAGTATGATGGTGAAGCGATTTTGCCAACCCAATAATGAACGCTTTCCTTCATCTGCCCATTCTTCAAGTGATGTTAACATAATTTAGGGTTTCAATTTATGCTTTAATTGAAGAATGTAAATATTAGCCAAATGCAAGCATTACTTTTGGTGAGGTTTAGTAACAAAATGTTATGGACGTTTTGCTAGAATGCAGTCATGAAGCCCTATTATTAGCTTTATATCTCTACATGAAGACTCTCATGTGACTTATGTCTTCTAACTTTCTACTAGTTATTATGTAGGAGGAAGTGCTAATGCAACAACCTAGAAGCCGTATAAGATTCCGGTGCTGAAGTTTAGCAATCAATGTAACCTCATTTTTGAATTCATCAAGTCCTTGTGATGATTTTTCAGATAGCCTTTTCACAGCTATGTCCTGCCCATTGTTGAGCTTGCCCTGTCAAGTGTCAATCCACAAGTTGATGATGATGTCATATTATTTTTGTTTTACATCTAAATTTATTTAATTCAATAACGAACTATTTCTTTTGTACATAGAGTGAATGCATTGCATAGAATCATAGACCCATCTTTTGATTAATGTACATATTCTATTGTATCCGTACATTTATTTATTTTTGTACGGATAAAAGAATTATGTACATTGATCAATTGATTGTCCAGTATGGACAGTTTGAAAAATGTGAGTAATTCTATAGGTCATTACCATAATCAAATGGTATGCTAAGGGTTCGAAAAAAATTTCGGATGGTATTTTCCTTTTGTTCTTCCTATACGAAAGAACTAAGGAAAAATACTGTCGAAATTTTTTTCGGCTCTTGTTGCATATCATTTGATTTCTGTAATTGACCTATAGAATTAATACATTTTCTGAATGGGATAGGACCTTCTTTACCTATTAGTTGATGATAGCAAGCATTTACTATGTAAATTTTATCTAGCTGTTATTTTTTTGAATTTTATGAAATGACTGATATTTTTTACTCATTGCATTAATATAGATTGTATAATTTTTTTATTTTTAGATAAATTACAAGTTCGATCATTTTTATCCTACAATGGACAAAAGTTGGATAAATAAATCAAGGAATAGTAAAGAATATTTAGATGGAGTTCATGACTTCATTAAATTTGGTATGGAGAAAAGTAGTTTGAATGGAAAGATTTTATGTCCATGTCGGAAATATGTAAATAGTTCTTTTTAGATCCACAAATTGTCCTACAGCCTTTAATAGAGGAATTGAAACAGTTGTGGGAGGGTGTTGATGCATTTGATGCTTCGAACGGCCAAACATTTAAACTACGGGCAGCTTTGTTATGGACTATTAATGATTTTTAGCATATGCCAATTTATTTAACTGGAGTACAAAGGGACGGATCGCATGTTCTTGTTGTGGAGATTCAATACATTCAATTTGGTTAAAACATGGAGGTAAATTTTGTTACATGGGACATCATCGATGGTTGGAAGTAAATCATCTGTTTCGATTTCAGAAAGATTTGTTTGATGGTACTATGGAATTGGGATGTGCCCCTATTTCACCTTCTGGAACTAATATTCATAGACAAATGGATGACATCAATTATAGCTATGGTAAGCACTCAAAGTCCTCTCAAAAAAGAGGAAGGGATGATGTTGAAAGCTCAATGCACGAAGGGTTACCAGAGGAAGTTAGTATCAGTACTATAGATGCAGAGGTGTTTCAAGATCTAGACAATTATTTCGAGGATGAAAATGAGGAAGACACATAGATAGCATCTACACAACAGTCCAGTAAATATTTATGGAAAAAACGAAGTATCTTTTTTGACTTATCTTATTGGAAACATAATCTTATTCGGCACAATCTTGATGTCATGCATATAAAGAAGAATGTTTGTGATAATTTACTTGGAACATTTTTAAACCTTGATGGAAAAAGCAAAGATAACATGAAGGCGCGTCTTGATTTAAAAGAAATGGGTATCCGACAGGAACTTCATCCTAAATTGCTTGCTAATGATAGAATGTATGTGTCTCCTGCATGTTACACAATGTCTGCTCGAGAAAAGGATAATTTTTTGGGAGTTTTAAAAGTATCAAAGTACCTGATGGATATGCATCAAATATTTCATGATGTGTGCATCTAAAGGATCAAAAACTTTCAAATCTTAAAAGTCATGATGGTCACATATTGATGCAAGATATTTTTTCAATAGCTTTAAGATCATCATTGCCGAAACAAGTTGTTGCAATTGTACTTCGATTATCGTCGTTCTTTAAGGCATTATGTTCAAAAGTTATTATCCTCGGAAACTTGATCAGTTAGAATCCATATTGCAATTACACTTTGCCAGATAGAAAAAATTTTTCTTCTAAATTTTTCACTATTATGGTACATCTGCTCATTCACCTAGCTTCAGAAGTTAAAGTTGGTGGACCGGTACATTATAGATAGATGTATCCTATTGAGAGGTATTATTGCAAACCTTAAATCTTTTGATAATTTTATTAGAAACAACAGCATACTGATATTTTAATAAATATTTAATTCTTGAAGGTATTTTGTGCACCTTAAAAATTATGTGCGAAATAGAGCATATCCCGAAGGCTTGATTGCTGAAGCATATATTGCGGATGAATGTTTGACATTTTGTTCAAGATATCTTCAAGGTGTAGAGACTATTTTTAGTCGACTTCAATGGCATAATGACTTTGTGGAGAATGCAGAACTGTATAAGTTGTTAACTGCTGAAAAATTCTTGGAAAAAGCTGAAAATATTGTACTTGATCAAAAATCCTTAGCACAAGCATATCGTTATGTGTTACTTCATAGTGACATAATATCTGACCATCGCAGGTTAGTATATTTAAGGCATGACATCAAGATTTAAATTTTATATTAGATATAATGTTCTAAATGATATATTTATATTTTATGTAGTGAATTTTTAATTTATCAGAAACGAGCCAATCATAACATTCGTCCTAATGCAAGGATTGAACAGCGATGGTTGGTCGAGTTATTCCCTATGTGGCTTTCGAATCATGTGTGATTTATATTTAATTATGGGATACATTAATTTTTGATACATATTTAATATTAGGTAACTTAACAGCACTTCGTCATATCATTTTTTTTTAGGTATCAAAGATGATGGAGACAAATAATTCAGATAAACTAATAGCTCTTGCTCGAGGACTTAACAAGATTGTGAATAGATATAACGGTTTCATAATTAATGGTTTTAAATTTCATACTAGAGAACGGAAGAAATTTAGAAAAACACAGAATAGCGGTGTTATGGTGGAAGCGGATGGAAAATTCTATTATAGTGCACTTAAAGATATCTATGAGTTGGATTATTATGGAAAATTTAAAGTAGTATTGTTTAGATGTGATTGGATAGACATAAACTCACCAAGGGGTTTGAAACAAGATGCAAATGGATTTACACTTGTAAATTTTTCAAGGTTGATACACACTGGTGTGTTATTGAAGGATGACCCACTCATTTTTTCATTTCAAGCTCGTCAAGTATTTTATGTACAAGACGCAAAAGATAAAGATTGGTTTACTGTCATCAAAACAAAACCTAGAGACTTATATGATATGGAAAACCAAGTGGAGGATGATGACGATGACACTTATACACAATGTATGCCCTACAATTTTGTGCCAGCTGATGATTTAAATGCTACGACGACGTTGGTTAGGACAGAATTTGAAGGAAACACTACTGCTTGATTGTTACTGATAATAATTATTTATGATGTATATATTTTGTGTTAATTATTGTGTTATTTTACTCCATATATTAACTGATTCTACCTTTTATTTATATAAATGCTAGGTGACATCATGCGTCGCAGGGATGATATACTGGTGTGCAGTTTCAGTTTTCACAGACAGAGGTCGGTACGTCTTCTTCAGCACAGCAGCCTGAGGCTAGTTCAGCTGCACAGCATTCTGAACCCTGTCCTTCATTATCAGCACAGCACGATCCTCCTGTTCATCAGCCAGATGATGAGATACACGTGCAGGGTATATATTGTCTTTCATGTAATTTTATTTTTATTTTATTTTATATATATTTATGATATAGTTATTTTATGTATTTTTTGCAGACGGATCCGGGAGGGTACGCCCCAGATGCGGACCCACAGTAGTACGAGACGTGTGGCAGATGCGTGAGGGCGAGAGAATTGTTGTGGAGTGCAATCAGCTAGGTCAGCCAATTAAAAAAGCTGCCTGCTTATTGACTTCATTTTTGGGGATTGTTGCTCGGAGACCTCAGCTATGTCCGTTGGGCTATGCAAAATGGAATGACATGCTTCCAACGTACAAAGTTAAGCTCCTCCGAGTTATAGAGGTAATGAATTGATGTTCATACTGTATATTAATTGTTAATCACTTATATAATTTATTTCATTTAACTTTTTTTTGTATAGAGCAAGTTTGTTCTCCCTCCATCCACTCATGATTTTGTAATGAAGTTTCTCAAACGTAAATAGAAAGAATATAGAGCACAATTGAAGAGGGACTATATGAGACAGGATATGACAGAGGAGGAGGTTGCTAGGAATTGTCCTCCTGATGTACCCCCTCATTAGTGGATGGAATTGGTTCATTATTGGTTCTCCGAGAGGGCACAGGTATATTATCTGCTCATTATCTTTTTTTTAAAAATATTTTATAAAAATATTGATTTATATTATATATTATATATTATATATATAACAAGTTCTTTACTTTATTTTACAGACTTATTCTGCTATTGGTAGAGCTGCACGAGTAGCTCAGTCTGTTCCTCATACATCGGGGTCGAAGAGTTATGCACGACTCCGATAGGAGTTTGTATATTCCTTAAACTTTCATAATTAATTTTTAATTTTTATATTGAAATATTTATATAACTAATATCATTATGTATCGTGGACCATGTTGGATCATGATACTCATATATTTTTTTAAATTATTATAATTGTTTGCTTAAAATTGAAATTATTTGTGTAGGTGGATGAGCATGGGAGGGAATGCGGTAAAGTGGAGTTTTACCGGATGACTCATACTCATCAGGATGGTACTTTTGCTCGAGATGAGTCGAGAGATTTATATGTACGGCATTATTAATATTCTATTTTTTGCAATGATTTTAATTTAATTTTGTTTGCTATTAATGTATAACTCTTGTTTTCAAAATAAATACAGGAGAGGGCTACATTTCTCATTACGGAGCGTGACGACGAGTCCGCAGCATCTACGCAGCAGAGCCGTATCGAGGCCGAGGTGTTCACAGAGTTGATGGGACCAGAGCACTACGGTCGAGTGAGGGGTTATGGAGTAGGAGTTACCTCTACTCAGTTATCTGAGGTTAGTAGATATACGCAGCATGCTGCAGCAGATGCTCAGGATTCACGCGTCCGTAGACTCGAGGCGGAGATACAGAAGATTAGACAGAGTCGTGCCGCTGAGATAGAGGAGATGCGACAGAGCCGTGCCGAGATGCAGGTCATGAGGAGACAGATTGATCGGCTTACATCTTTATTAGAGATGTATGGCCCATCTCAGATAAACACATATTATTAAATATATATTTTTGTATTAATTTAATGATCTATATATTTTTATTTATAGATATGCAAATCATGCTTTTGATATGTTTCTTGTAGGCTCCTGGCATATCAGGCATCCGTCGAGACAGCGGCACGTCACGTGGAGACAGCGACGATGATCCGTCCGCAGATTGATATTATTTTATTTTTATTATATTCTTATATTTATTTATATTACTTTTGATTGTAATGGACGATTAGTATTTATTTTTATTTATATAAAACAATGTCTTTTGGTTTGGTTAAATTTGCTATTGAAGTTTACTTTTGGTGTGAATGGTGGTGATTGTACAGGTTTATGTTTGAATAATTGATATAATTTTGTATAGGAATATATGTATTTTTTTTTTGTATATAAAATCTGTATATATTTTTTTTCTGTTACAGAACTTAACGATGCTTATAAGCATCGTTAATACACTGTTTAACGACGTTTATAAGCGTCGCTAATGACTTAACTGCCGACGCTTCGAAAAGCGTCTCGGTAGAGTGGATGATGCGTTGTTTTTAACGACGCTAAAAAATGCCGTTAGAAGCTTAATTACGATGCTTTAAAGCATCGTGAAAAATTATTGCGATGCTTTTAAAAAGTGTCGGTGCTTTTTATCTCCACTCTTACATAGACGACATTTTTTGAAGCATCATAAATTTTTTTAACGATGCTTATTAACATCATAAAATATTTTTTATAACATCGTTTTCGTCATTTTTACTGTAGTGATTCTATTGTGCTGCAAGGTTGGATGGCTCTGACCAACCTACTAGAATTACGTGTTGACTGGCATTCTAGCGTGTACTAAGTTTCTGGTGGTTCATTGCCTTGTTTGATGGTGGGAAAGAAGCTGAAGCCAAAGAAGACATGTTTCACGAGGGCAGAAGCGTACCGCCGAGAAGAGGTAAAGTAGAGGGTAGGTAGAAAAACAAAGGGCTTTTGCAGTTCTCCAGGTCAACGATGTTGTTCTTGGTTGATGTGGGGACTTCTGTACGTTCTGTTGTGGCAAGTTATCTTTTGCTTAGAATCGCGTGCCTGGAGATAATAATTGATAAAGAGCTTTCGGTTTTCTCAGAAAAGATGGTCTCTTTTTTCTTTTTTTCTCAAACGGTACTCAGATGGTCCGCTTGATGCCATTTACTGAATCTACTACAACTCCCATCAGTCGTGTCTTTAGCGCGAAAAGGAGGATTCCCCTTCCCTCGCGCGACTCCGTCGTTGGATCACCCCATCGCCACAGCTCTCCAAGCGAAGCGGTGATAGAACGGTGGATTCGCACGAAGGAAGGGGAGTCCTTTCGCGCTAAAGGTACAACCCGGCTCTTTGCTGGCTGGCTGGCTCTCTCTCGCGCTGTGTCTCCCACTCGAAGTGCATGCCTTTAGAAAAGAAAGGCGTAGTAGACCTTATTAATCTCTTGATCCTAAAAACTTACAACCGTCTATTTCTATTGGACTGGAGAAATAACTTGATAGATTATTAAATAAAAATTAAAATGATTTTTAGATGGTATGAATTCCCTTTTAACTTTGAATATTTTTCTTTCACTAAATTTCTATTACCTTTTGGTTAAGTTTGACTGGTTGAGTGAGTGTGTGATAATTGGTTGGAATGTGTAATCAAATAGAGAATAAATAGTGAAATAGAAAAAAGGAAAGAATAATTCATCAACATTTTTCATGGAAGAAGCTTGTTCAGAGTTCCTTCTAAATCCTCTCTGAATTAAAATTATCTGGGTTAAATAGATTTAATCCACATTGATCCAAATAATTTGTTCCCTAAGATAAATGTGGTTGGCAAAATAGCACCTTATTCCACCAGCCGGCCCAACTTAACCTACAATCAGAGGGACAGCCTTGGTATATATAAAGCTACGATAAATTTTGTGAGGCAATATATCTTAAGACCATCTCAGACCATGTTGTAAGTAATGTGGATTTGAACACACTTTCAGACCAAATTTATTTGGTTAAAAAGCAAGAGAAAAATATGTAAAAGCTCCCGAGCACTTTTACCCTACTAGTTATATGAATATTTATCTATTTGAATACCAATATATAAATAACTACAATATATGTATGTTTAATTTTGCACTCTCGCGCAACTAGTACCACGGACATTTTGATGGATAACCAGCCCATCTCAAGCCAATTCTTTTCTTGATCTCAATGATAACAATAGGCTACTTGGAAGCAATCATATAACTACTCTGCTACTTCGCTCAAAGTAGCTGCAGATTGTGGTACTTTCAAAGACAGAGCACATCATTCATCTGAAATGACTTACCATTCTGAGGGCAAACGTCTATCCAAACCCACGGATTTGTCATCTGCCTGTCTTCAGTTAGGTCAGATATTTCTCCTCCACAGCCGGTGATCATGTGGTTGCAATGCCATTTCACAGGGTTGTTCATAAAGGAGAAGTGTTTTAAATGCCTCCTCCGCACCTATGTTGCTTGTTACGATCAGTTTAGCAGCCACACACCCAAAGGCCTTCTAATCTCAACCACCTCCAACAACCCTTCAGAGGTACCAGAGCCAGGAAGAGCTCTAAAAGCTAACCACCTTCTCCTAACCTTGTCTCAACTAATCCCTTTGGTCATTTCACATAAATCCTCACATATCCTTGTTGCACTCGTGTCTACCTCTCCCAAACTGCCCATTTCTCTGGGAGTAATAATAGCATGGCGGGGCATAGCCTTGTGTGTGGACTAACTCCCACCCACATCCACTTGCCACCCGCCAGGCCAAAACCCACCTGCTTTGCTTGTACTTGTTGCCTAACTCAACAGAAAAGTAGCCTATTATCAGCCAAAAGGATAGTATTTTGAGATAGAAGGGTCTTGACCTTAAATCAAGTATACATAGACATAAAGGCAATATAGTCCCATTTTGCTACAACTAAGCAGCCATGTACATTCTCTCCCCACTCAAATGGAGTTGGAATATTAAGATATATTATCCGAAGATTAATTACTGTTGGGAGCTTCTTGTTGATGAAGATGATGAGGGGCTATCATACTCGTCGTCGAGATCATCAAAGCCCCAGAACTCATCTTCCTCCTGTTCCTCTTCAGGCATCTTCCATCGATCTTGCAGCACCTCCCCATCATCCAATAGCTCCAATACCTGTCGTCATTCATTTTGTTCTGTTAGCAATGTTTGCATTTTCTAATACTACGGGATGATTAGACTATTAGTAGACCAAGGACCCCTCTTTTAGATGCATGTATTGGGGCGTGGCATGTTCTGAATCTGTCTTTACTAAGTTTCCAAAGTGTCAAGCAAAGCTACAGCGACCATGTGCATCCCGTGAGTCACGATATCATTTTTAATGGGGACAAAAGGCAAGAACTGTTCGTGGTACCCAAGGTTCTTACACTTCAAACTAGTGGGGTGGAAAGATCTCTCGGTCTCAACACTTTTCCACGGCTCTAAGACCAACGCAACAGGCCGGCAATCAGAAAGCGGCACCCGATTCATGAATATAAACAGCACGACAGATTTTTCAGGAATCAACAGGTTGCATCAAAACATTAGACCTATAAATGTGAAGGCAAAGGCGTGCCAGCAGGACACTTCCTATCTTTTTTGTGGTTGCATGGAATCAATCTAGGTAAACTAATATGGTACATGGATGCTTACTGACGCTTGTGACTTATAGTGTTTGAAATTGGGAAGAACATATTACTCAGATATTGCAAGTTACCTTGCAACATGGTTTACCAAGACTCTTACTTGTTAAATAAACGTATCCCTTTCACATATTACTCTGGTAATTACATTTAGGAGCTAATCAAGCCAAAAAGAAAGATCGAGAATTGTGCATGAGAAAGCTGCATATGACCAAACACTTTCACAAGAATGATCCATGGCTTGGAAGTAACTCTGTTTTCCAGCTGGCATGATTATTAAAATGCAATTTGATCGTAGAATCTGGAATTGGCTACCCACTCATGACAAATGAAGGCTTTGCAACAGCTAAAAGCAAACATATTTTGGTGATAAAACAAGCACGTTATAAATTCCTTTCTATAGTTGAACACGCAAAAACATCACAGGCCTGGAAAGTTTCCTTACTAATTTAATGAAGCATTGCTGAAACCTTTATGTTTCTCTTGATGCTTATATTACAAGAGAACTTTTCTTTTTTTTTTTTTTTTTTTTCCCTCAATGCTTATATTACAAGAGAACTTCCACAACTTTAAGCATCATATTATCTTTTACTATATATGTTTTTTAATAAATATTTCACATGCTTATACTCAGATTATAGGCCTCTTTAACCATGTACTGCACCTTCATCAATATCAAAAGATATTCGTATCGAACAGTTAACAACGATCGAGCAACATACTAGAAACAACATTTAGTACCTCGGTCATGAATGGACGCCATGCTGCAGTTGCCCTGATGCAGAGAGAGGCTATGAAGGTAAGCCTGTTCAACTGTCCCAAGTCGTAGTCCTGTTCCAGTCGCGGATCCACCAGTTTCTGTATCGTGCCATCACCTAAATAAGGTTTTGCCTGTCATAAAATTTCTAACTTAGTGGTACAAATATAATGAAGATTCTATGATAATTTTAAAGGAGAGGATCCATGAGGATATAACATTAATGCAAATTTAGATAACATTTACCCAGCTAAGCAAGCTCATGTGAGACCCGTCCACCGGTTTCCTCCCTGATATGATCTCCAAAGGAATACACCAAAAGCAAAGACATCAGTCTTCTCATCAACGATCCCATGCATGAAATACTCTGGTGCCAGACACCTAGAGACATCATAAGCTCCATAAGACATTGCTTCGATAGGCATTCCATGTAAATGCTTATATCCAGCCAAATTCTATAACGCGTATAAATATTCATCAAAATCGAATTCTGAATTCATGCCAAAAAACATCTAAGTTGTCCAAGTGGAGAGTTTCAAAGATCACCAACCCGAATGTCCCTTCAATTGGTGCGACGGCACGGTGAGTCCACTCGGATGGAAGCCATTTTGCAAGCCCGAAATCTGAAATCTAAAATGGCAATATTGACTCGGTTTGAGACATTGAAGTCATTTGAGGAACTGATCGAATGACAAGGGAAAGAGTCCTGCCTTGTACCTGAGGTTCAAAATTGGTTGTCAGGAGGATATTAGAGGCCTTGATATCTCTGTGAATAATCCTTCTCTGGCATCCCTTGTGCAAGTAATGTAGCCCGCGAGCTGTACCCACTGCGATGTCGTACCTCAGCTTCCAGGCCATCGGTGGCGATTTCTCATCTACAACATAAATGGACACACTTGAATCCACCTATATATACTTGGTTCTTCTCCGAGAAAAAAAAAAAAAAATTGGAAAAATAAATGCAGCTTTTTCTCTTTTTTTTGGGTTTAGATTGGTTACCATGGAGATTAGAGGAGACAGAACCGCGCGAAGAGAACTCGAAAATAAGGTAAAGATCACGGTCGATGCAGCAACCCAAGAGGGCCGAGACGTTGGGATGTCGGACATGGCCAATGGTCCCAAGCTCCTGCAAGAAGTCCTTCTCCTTCTGCTCATCGGTCGAAGCTCTCGTCAGCCTCTTCACCGCGATCACCTGTCCATCCTCCAGAACTCCTCTGTACACCTCGGCGTACCCCCCTCTGCCGACCAAATTACCTGCTCGATTCCAATGCCAAAAGAACACGAAGATATGAAGAAGTTGGCAAATGTGCTCTTCTAATTGGGACAGAACAGGCTACAATCACAGACCTTGATGAAAACCATTCGTTGCTTCGTGGATTTCTTCATAGGAAAAGCATCTCCAACTAGGCTTCGGAGGCGGCTTCTCGTCCGGCAATGGCTCCATGGGTTTGCTGTCATCTTGGCGAGGGGAGGTAGGTGGACCTCCTTCTACTCCTCTCCTCTTCCCAATGGACACAGAGAGAAGGAACTTGAAACTTTTCCCACTAAGATACGAGAGCCGCTGCCGCATTCTAGCAGGGGTACGTAGCTAAGAGATAGAAAGAGATAGCTTACAATCTGCTGTTTTGTTGCTATGTTTCAAATGTACTTTGGAAACCGAAGGGGAAAGAAGGGAAGGAAAACCGGAGGAGCAGAAGAGAAGGCCAACCCGAGGAGGGAACCAAATGGGAAATTATAAGAGGACACGTGGAACGGGGTTTTAGCTGCATTAAAAGCTCAAAACGGTCAGCAGAAGGCTGCATGCTGCTACCGGAGGGTATGCTTTGTGAGCGGCACCACGAGGCATTAATAATGAGAGGGAATTTTGAAAAAAAAAAAAAAAAGATATGAAGTGAGGGTCGCTTTCTTCTGCTTGATGTTAGCCTTCTCTTGGGCCTTTGGAGTATGTTTTTGTAACAAAGTGTTTGCTTTTGGCACGTCCGTCATGGTGGACAAAAATAAGGTGTTATTAAAGATTAAAATATGTTAGATACGTTACTCTCGGCCATCCAAAATGGTCTGATGGATGACAGAAAGTTGAACCTAACTCACCTCCCTATCAAACTCGATGGCCCTAATCTCCCCCGAGTTGGCCCGTTACAGGTATTCCTAGTGGTTGGATTGATTGCTTCATTTTGGGCACTGATGGGAGGTAACCTGAATGGTTTTGTATCGAATTGTTTGGTGTCTGTGGTGTCATATTTATTGGAGGGGCCGGTAGCTTGGTTGTCACTGGGGTAGGCAACGAATTAGGGGTCTAAATGGGGCAGGTCGTGTCAATTATTCGATGGATTCACAAGTCTTCCACCTTTTGAATAACTGTGAATAATGAGAAGGTATTCTACCAAAAAAAATAATAATAATGAGAAGGTATTTGTACTATTTAGTCGTATGCGTATGGATTAATTGTGCTGGAATAAAACTAGGAATGTTCTGAGATAACGGAAAACATAATATGAAAAAAAAAAAAAAAAAAAAGACAATCAAGCTATAAAATCAATCATGATTTAATTTGCGGTTGTTACATAAGGGCAAAGATCATAAATAGATGATGGATGTTTCAACAACACTAGGGTCGTAAAATAACTGGCCTGCCATTTTATTTATTGGATTTGGCTTGGTTTGATGACACTCTTGACATTTGAATGGGATCAGTTGAAAGTTCCACTAGCTAGGTTCTGATTCATGTCCACCTAAAAGTCTATAATATTTGCTTTCTAAGTTAAAATAATAGCTATCTAAAACCAGTCTAATTGACGCTGTAACCACTCAATTTTATATCTTGACATGTGATGCAGACTTGAGAACACAAGATGGGCTGTTTTTATGTTCGGGTGGCAATTTAGAGCCCAATCCGCCAACTTGACATACAACTTGTCCAAGTTAAGATTTGGCATAAGCAGATTCAGGTCATAAACAAATTGATACAATTTAATCTATTTATTAAATAGCTACAGTACATATTTAAAATTCTAACATGCATAATCCATTTCAACTTGTTTAGTAACATATAAAATAAAAGGGTTTGATTTTATCCCTCTCTACCCATACCTTTGCTCCAAAACTCCAGCCATCCCTCCAATCTCCTACTCCGTTGCTGCCCCATTCCTATCTAAAGCCTCACTCCAATTTGATAGGAATTTGGTCTTATTGAAGAGAACATTCGATAAAGACTGTTTGCAGCAACTTCCCTACCTTCCATATGGTATACTCCATTTTGGGGACCCCCATCGCACACCTTCCCGCCATTGATGACCAGTAACATGGCTCTGATGGCCTTGTTGGCCTTCATCACAATCTTGTGTTCTAGGTATCTTACACTTATAAGTAAAATTTGTGATTAGAATTTGGGATTTAGAGTAATAAAGATTGAGGGTTAGGGTTTAAGGTCTAGAGCGAGAGTGGAGGGAGGAAACAACTTACAAGATTAAAATAGATTATCTATATTGATGCATTTGCAAGTTAGATCAGACCTAATCTAATGTATGCATTAAGTAGGTTAAGTTGATCAGATCGAATAATCTATTTATTAAACAGATCAAGTTCATTTTCTAATTCTAACTTATTTATTAAATAGTTAGAGTTTAGATTAATTTTTTTATTCCAAGCCATATATAACCTGATCAGAATCAATCCAATTGCCACCCCTAATCTTATGCGTCTAGAGGACTAGATGAGCAAAAGGGTATAATTGGTTTACATTCATAGGCAATGTAGGCAATGCCAGCCCAAATTTTGAACCACAAATTAGATGGCTACAAAATGGTCTAGATTTTTAAACTTATTTAATAATTTTTTTCTTAATTACAGAACGCTAGATATTGTAGTTGATAGAGAATTTATGATTGGTATCAAGAATGCAGAAACGAATCCTTTTGTTACCTTGGACTAGATCTAGATCCAACTCTTGAGCTATTGAAACTAGATATGCTAAAACTAGATCATGCAAGGTAGAAACCAAACCAAACGCCAGAGAAGTATCAAATCTAATAATGCGTGTTGACTTTAACCAGCCAGCAAGAGCATACGTTACAAATAATTGTTGATACCACCCAAACCATCTTTAGATGCATCCTAAGGGGTGTTTAGTTGGAAAAAGTAGAGGTCTGAAATTGGAATCGGAATGGATGACTCCCATTTCAATCGTTTGGTTAGAAGAAGCTCCATTTCGATTCCGATTCCAGAGTGGAATGGGAATGGCTCAATCTATATAGAACTCAATCCCTACTCTCCTCTATGGATTCAAATTTTCATTCCAATTGCGATTCCGATTCTGATTTCGATAATGAACCAACGCTTCGAGGGATTTGAGCATTCCGATTCTGATTCCAATCCATTTCGATTCTCATTTCTATTTTGATTCCGGTTGCGAATCAAACACCCCCTAGTGTAACTCGAAATACATGCACCAAATTTCAGCCTAGTATAAATTTCAAACTTTGAATTTAGTTTAGATAATCGGACAACATACAACGGACCTAAGTTGGCGTGTCTCATATCTAGGTTCGGGTTGTATCTTGTCAAAGCACTCGAAACATATCCATTCATCCACATGTGCAGATCTCAAAGTAATCATCATACGATTCGATGATGAATACACGTGAAGGAAGGTGAATCATTTTTTTGGATGAAAGATACAACCCAATCTCCTCCTGTCTAGGGCTGGTAATTTATGTTTGAGTTTGAGAGAGAGAGAGCTAAGAAGGAATTAGTTTGAGAGTGCGTTTGCTATGTTTTTATTTTATGAAGTTAGAATTATTTTAAAATTTTTTAAAAATAATTATATCTTTTAAAAATTTTATAAAAAAATTAAATGGATTAGACGGATTGAATTTGAATTCGTGGGTCAACTCACGAATCCACACGAATGTTGTGGATTGTAATCATATTGATTCTTTTTCGATCCGAATCCATATTTTTCGTATCGTGTTCACATGTCATGTCAAAAATTTCCGTCCTTACTCCTACCTATATCACTCTATGCCATAATTCTCTCTTTCTCAATTTGGTTCTCATAAGATTTTCTCGTACCCTCTACATGAAACCGGCCGGATTTCGGATCCGGCCACGTACGTTGTCGTTCATCCACCGCTGTGCACTAACGGGGTCTCGGATCCAACAAGTCAATTCAACGGTTTCGACTCGACACTAGGCTGGGGCCCGTTTTCCACTACACGTACCGAACACTGACCATCTATAGGTGAGACCCACCTGATTGATGGACGGCGGTGGACGAACAACCGGGACTCTTCGCCACCTCCCATTTCAAGAACCGATGGGAGCGCAAGGGGTCCCAACAAATTCCCAATTCCCACTTCAAAGCCTGTTCGTCTCTCCCTCTCTCTCTCTCTCTCTGTTTGTGTGGCTCCGCTTTGTGAAGGGGAGACCGAGAGGAAACGATGCCGATCGAAAACTTCTTACGCGTAGGATAAGATATCTATCTGGAATTCAATTCAACCGATCCCTGTTTTTTTTTTTTTTTTTTCAACTAATCAAACAGAAAGGAACAGAGTGCATGCGATTCTTTTAAACCAAGAGCAAGAGGAGATGGATGGTCACCTCGTGAACCGAAGAGGAGAGATCAACTCGAAACCTCTGGCAACGATCGTTTGGCGGATCTCTGCGTCTCCCGCCGCACCGTTTCTGAGCTGTTTGTCTCCCCCTGTTATGGGATTTAAGAAGAGAAGAGGGAGGGGGCAGAGATGGCGACAATTGATGAAGAAAATTTAAGAAAAGGAGAGGGAGCTCGTGATGGAGTGAGAGATTTTTACTGAGGAGAGGTGGGCTGCTATTTGAGTTGCACCGGCACCACTAATTCCTCAGTTAGAATGTTTGATCTGCCTTTTTGTGGCCGTTCGATGCCGTCGGTCTCCTCATCGTCTTAAAATTCAGACGAGAATAGCAGTTAATTACAGAGAGAGAGAGTGGAAGGAGGGACGAGCAAGGCGGGAATTTTAATAGCTCCAGCCGCCTGTCCGAAACGCACGCGCGTCTGGTTGTATGTAATAAAATTAATTTAAGGCTGGGATCCTTTGGAGGGAATGACGCTGATGAGTGTTGTTATAATTACTCCACCTGGACGGTCCAGATTTTGTTTGCTTTGTTAGGATGCCACCCACTTTTTCCATGAGGTTTTTGTTTTGGGCCCATTCTTTTGGGAATAAATACGATGGGAAGAGAAATTCTTTGTGCACTGCCCGCGGCGTAAAAAATCGGATATGAAGTGCATTATTTCGTTCGATTAAATTGTATAATTATTATTTTTTAATATTTCATAATTTTATTTTTTATTTAAAATTTTAAATAATGAAAATATTTTTTTAAAAAAATTATGATATCCTATATTGATATTATAATGTCTTACGTTGAAATTATGATTTTCCGCATACGATGTAATAATTTTTTATTAGATATTATAAAAAAAAATTTTTATCACTAAAAAATTTATAAAATTTTTATGTGATAAAAATATCCCTACCAAAATTATGACATCCTATGAAAAATTATGATATTCTGCGCAGAAAGTCATGATTTTCATACAGGATGTCAGTGATGTCATAATTTTTTTCAAAAGATGAGGGATATTTTCATTATTCAAAATTTTAAATGAAAAAATAGACTGCAGGTATTAAATACGCTATTAAATGCATATTGGAAAGTGGTAACCACACTCTAACATGATTAGATGGTGTACTCCATGTCATTTTTAATGCGCCGCATGCGATGCATAAAGAATTTTTCATAATGAGAAAGTCGGTCAACTTTTTCATTGACCAACTTATCCATATTCTCATACTTTTTAAGATGGATAAGTTACTTTCCCATGGATGGTATTTACCTATGAAATAAAGAAAAATCTTATCCATCTAAAAGGTGGGTAAATCATTTTTCTATTAATCAAAAAAATAATCTCTTTAATTCATTCTTAATATACCCTTAACCATATAATAATAATATATTATATTATATTATATCTTAATATAGTATATTATAATATGATATAATAATATAATATATTATATTAGGATAAGATATTAACATAATATAGTATATTATAATATACTATAATATATTATAATAATATTATATTATATTATTATATATAATAATAATATGTTTATATATAATAATATATAATAATATAATATAATATAATATATTATACTATATTATTATATATAATATTTTTTTATAATATATGTTATATTAATATAACATAATATAAGAATATATTATTTTATTATATAGTATATTATTAATATATTAATATATGATATTAAAATAATATTATATTATATTATATTATATAAAATATAATAATAAATAAAATAATATATTGATATATTATAAAATATATTATATTATATTATATTATATTATATTATTATATATAATAATATTTATATAATAAAAGGTATTATAGAAAATATAGATATATTTAGGAAACTAGTAATGCAAAAGAACATGAGTGATAAAATTTCGAACTATTTTTTAATATATAAAAAATTATAAATAAATTATTTTTTATCTAAATATTATTAAAAAAATATTTATTTAAAAAAATATAAATTTTTGAATACATTTTTTACCTTTAAAAGAATAGGCCCAAAGATAAAAAGAGGCAAAGATACCATTTAAGAAATTTACAAAAGAGAGGACTGTTACAAAGTGATAATGCAATTGTCCTTATTATGTACAGTAGACTCAGCCACTCAAAAACTACACAATTGAGATCAAATAAATCTCTATTCTCTATTTGATACGAACGATGGATTAGAGAACAAGTAGATAAGAGAAAAAGATGGATGAGAAAGATGATAAAAAAATAGATATTTTTTTTATTTAATATAAAAAGAACGAAACGAAGAATAGATGCATAACTAAGATCAAATAATTCTCCGCTCTCTATTTGATATGAATGGTGGATTAGAGAACAAATAGATTAAAAAAAAAAGATGAATGAGGAAGACGATAAAAAGATAAATGAAAATAATTTTTTTCTATATTTGATATAAAAGAAACGAAAAGAAGAATAGATGATATTTGTACGATATTTTATTGGACTATTATTTGATAAAAAATATTATTATTATTAATTTATAATTTTTTTATATTTTAAAAATAAGATATAACATATAAATTTATAATTTTATAATTTATATAATAATTCTATAAATTAGTTAAATTTGAACAATTTTATATAAATATTGATTATATTAATAATTAAAGAATTTATAATTTAATTTAAATAGTTAATTAATTTATACAAATATTTAACTAAAAATAATATAAATAAATAAAAATAAAAAATCCAATTATTTATTTATAATTATAAAAATTATATACTAAAATAAAATAATTAATAATAAAATATTATAATATAAAATAAATAATATAGGTAAGTTTATCATCATAGAAACTCATCTTTCACATATTCCATCAATTCTTTATTGTATCCTCTAAATTTAGAAGCATACAAATTGGTAGAAACCCATCTTTCACAAACTCCATCAATTTTTTATTGTATTCCCTAAATTTGGAAGCTTACAAATTGATGGCCAAGACGGAGAGCTAATCCTTTTTTTTTTCCTCCATTATTTTTAATATATTTTGAACCAAAAAAGGGATGGTGGGGTTGTCTATTCTTCCACCCCTTCCCATCCTCTTATCGTTCCATTTCTTATTCTATGTCCACGAGGCTAGGACGAATCACCCCCATTGTTTGGGAGCGACACCACCTCACAGAGTACCCCACAACGGGACGAGTGCAATTGGCTGTGACAAATAGTAGTTCAGAATTCTAAAATAATCGATGTGGGATTATCTAACCGATCTAATATAAAATATCAAGGAAAAAAAAAGGCCCTGCTCTCTGAAAAACGCTGAGGTAAAAACATTTTATTCATGTCTCCGCTTTACGATTGGGGTGGGGTGGGTAGGAACATGATGGTCATGGGATGGAGGAATGATGTGGTGAAGGCACAAGTGGCGGTAAAGAAGTTGATGCGGAAAGGGGAGGTGGCGGATGGGATGAGGAGAAGAGCAAGAGAGTACCGAGAGAAGGCGAGGGCAGCGATGGAGGAAACGGGTTCGTGACGAGGTCTCGGGCCGGATGATAGATGAGCCGGGAGGGCCAAGGGAAGAAGGCAGAGGTAGCGAAGAGTGATACTTAATTCATAAATCATTTTAGGCTTATGATTGATGGTTCTAATAAAACGGGATGCTGTGCGATTTTACTACTATAGAGTACGATGCGATTATAGATAATCATCTCCCTCGGAGACGGATGACTCTCCTAACTCTGTAATTTGCTATGTATCATATTGAAAAGTACACGAACATCTTTTCATGATCCATGTAAACTATTTGTCTATGAATGACATGGCGGCTATTCATAGTGATAAAAGCAAAAATCACACTACAGAGCATTTGAACTCTTAATTGCTACTCCTGGGAGTCCTGTGTTCGTAGGGGAACATAGATTTTTAAAGATAATATAGAGTTGCAATATTTTGATCTCTTCTTTTTATTAAAAAAGGATTCTTAGAAGGACTAATTGTTGTTGACAAGTTTAGCGGTCCACCATTCTTATTGTTTATAAGTAAATTTTTATGTCTAATATATAATGCTGTTACTGTTTTGTAGTAATAATTAAATCATATACTGTTTGTATTGTTCCGTGCTTATGTCCAAAGTCCCCGACTACCTTATCCGGGCAATTCTTTGTGCACCGCATACGGTGATTCGCCCACATGCGAACCCGGAGACGTCGGTGAAAAAAAAAAATTTTTTTTTGCCGGCTCCACATGAAAACGAATCATCATATGCGATGCACGATTTTCTGCACGGCATGTGATGCATAAAGAATTTCGCCCTCCTTCGTAGGGTCGTGATATATCCCCGACTTGGCCCGTTTTTGGTGTTCCTACTGCTTGGATTGATTGCTTGATGTTGTCATATTTAATGGAGGGGCCAATAACTTGGTTGTCTTTGAAGTAGGCAACTAATAATGATAAAATTATTTGGTATCCGTGTTGTCATATTTAATGTAGCGAATGCATATCAAGTATTCAATGGATTCACAATTATTCCACTTTTTGAATAATCATGAATAATGAGGCGGTGTGGGAATTATTCAGTGGTATATGTATAGATTAGTCGTGTTGGAATAGTGCTAGGAACTTTTTTCACATAACTAAAAAAGTAGAATATATGGTCACTGATCCTAATCTCATTATGTGTGAGGTGGAGGGTCCATGATACCATTGCCAACTATTTACAATTAAAAAATAGAATGAATGATAAAAATTCCTTTTAAAATTAGGGACTGTCTTTTTTTTTTTGGGTATATAAAAAAAAAAAAAAAAAAGGAGAGTCCCTAATCTCAGAAGGGACTGCCTTGAGAAGAAACTATGTAACTGCTTTTGATGTGTGCACAAAGGACTCAGCCACAAAAAACTACACAATCAAAATCAAACAAACCTCTACTATTTATTTGGTACAAAGGATGGATACAAAAAAGAATGGATAGAAAAAAAAGAATAGATGATGAAGAGGATAGAAGGATGAATGGGTATGATTCTCTTCTGTATTTGATATATAAAAAATAAAAAATAAAAAATAAATAAATGATATTTATATGATATTTATATCAAATTATCATTTGATAAAAAATATTATTTATATTATCAATTTAGAATACTTATTTATACTTTAAAAAAATAGGACAACATATAAACTTATAACCTTTATGATTTATAATTATATAAATATTATTAAAATATTAATTTTTAATTTAATTTAGCTATATAAATAATTTTATAAAGTAATTACATATGAATAATTCTATTCATATATTAATTATATAAATAACTAATTAATTTATAATTAAATTTAAATAGTTAATTAACTTTATACAAATAGTTAACTAAAAATAGTAAATATAAATAAAAAATACAGGTAATTCTAATTATTTATTTATAATTATGAAAATGATGTACTAAGATTAAAATAATTAGTAATAAAATTTAGTAGTATAGATAAGATAAAAAAATATTAAATAAAATGAATGAAAAAGTGAAGGAGTGTTAGACTTTTATGAAAGTTATTGAGCGATAATTTTGTTAATTTAAAAATTCATCCCTCGTATGTTTCACCCATCTTTTTTTGCATCCATCTAGATTGAGGGGATGCAAATGGATGAGCCGGGATTGATAGATAATTTTTTTTTTCATCCATCCTTTTCATAAATCAAATAGTGGATAGAATCATCCATTTTTTTGACTCCATTCATCCTCTTTCTCATGATGTCAACCAAACGCATATCTAAAGTTCTAAGACACCCAAGCAATATAGAGAATACAAAAGACTTAGAGAATACAAAAGACTTGTCATCATGGGTACCACGATGATATCCGTAAAAGCCGGGCATTGCATAGGGCGACTCAAAGTTAGATTCTTCTTTCTGTAGTAGATGGAAGAAGTACGACTCCTAAAGACTAAAGCAAAGGATGATTGCTATTCGATCTAGAAGTGATCCTGTTCTATCGAAATGATGCCTAGAGATTATGCCAACATATAAATAAGCACTTTTATTTTAAAAACTTGGGAAAGAAAATACATGGACTCCTAGAATTTCTACTAGAAATATTTTGATCTCATTTTTTTTTATATAAAAAAAGTATAATTGACACTAGCATGTTAATTTTTTAAGATTATATGATCCAGCATTGCTTGCCCTCCATGTGCAAAAGGCTAAAATATCCAAATCAAGAAAGGTTTAAGATACCCACTCCCACCATGCCCATACGTTTCCCAACCCTAAACGCCCTCTTTGATAACGTGGGGAACCCAACGGCAATTCCCTGTAACAAATAGTTTTTTTAATGAAATGGGAGGTGCCCACCCAGTTTATTGAGAAAATCAGTAGAACAGATGCATAATTGTGCCACAGATAAATTTGACCATAAGCCGAGATGGCTTGGGTCTAGGCACAAGAGATGTAGGATATAAAAGCTTTAGAAATTACAAATACATTGGTAGCAGTACCTTAATCTCTTCTTTTGTCTATGAGTTCGGCACCATTGTCTTTAAAACCTCTCTTCATTGTTAAGTGGTTCCTCTTCAAACTTTGACTTAGCATCAATCTTGTGAGATGTTTGCGTTTTCCCCCATAGTAAACATGACGGAGGACCAATCCAATTTCTCCTGTAACAAATAGTTGTTTGGAAATCATAAATAGCCGATGTGGGATTATCTGACAGATCTAATATAAAATATCAAGAAGGACTCTCTCAAAAACATCTCATTATTACTAGACGGTTGATAACACGCCACATCACCGGTGCATATGCTTCGAGATTTGCTGTGGTCCATGAAATATATTTGAGGTATAATGGGTCTCTCATGACGAGCACAAGTATCTACTGTGGTGTTCAAATACGAGTTTCGATGGATCCGAAACTGGCGTCAGATTGATTTGTTTGGAAGATTTCTTTTCTTCTATACCATTACCAGCCTGTTTACTTATAATATTTCAGAATATTCTTCTGACTTCTTGTTTGAAAAATGTAAGATAGAGTGAAAGCCATATTTACATCAACCTTCCATAGGATCAGCCTATAATTTGGACTTTAGATTTTGTCTTCCACGTCCTTCACTACAAACTCATGGGTATCAATCTTCGGAGATAGATATATATTATTTATCTACTTTTGATAGTTTTAGTCATCTTCTAGGTATGCGAGCCCCATCCTCTGTTTTTTGGCCAAGTTATATCATTGCCCAACAGCAGTAATTGGTGGTTTTATTGACTTCGGCCTTCTCCTCGGTCTTGGTTTTTGCCACTTTCAAACCACCCATTTACTCAGCTTTTTTATCCTGGAGACTTTGGTCGTCTGTAGGTTTCCAGCTTTCGCGGTGTCTGTGTAGAACGCACACAGCCCTACAGAGGCACCACTTAAGTAGGGGGGGGCGGTGGCGTCTTGCAGGATGCGCAACACCATAAGACGCCAATTATCTCAGGCAATTCCTGTAACAAATAGAAATTTAGTAATTCTAAAGTAGCCGATGTGGGATCATCTGATCGACCTAAATTGAAATATCAAGAAATTGGGTAGTTGTAAAACAGAAAAAAGGATAAAAGAACAGAAAAAAGAGAGAGGGCATATTCTCTCAAAAACGCTGAAGTAAAACCGTTTTATTCGCGTCTCCGCTTTAGACCCCACATCTCTCAAGACTCTCTGTTTGTAGGTGATGACAAAGGCCATCCTGAACAATTAGAGGTATACAGGATACTGGGTGATCTCACTATGCTGCTTAAAATGGTACCATCAGGCAATGGGGCCATCATATTTGAGGTATAGTGGGTGTCGTAGCAAGCACAAGTATCTATTTTGGTGTTCAGGTATGAGCTTCTGTGGAGATGGTGGCATGGCCCTTGTTCTACGAGCAGCACATAAATCAGAGGCTGATTACGGATGTCCTCACGATCGAGGTAGGGTGTGTGGGATGATGATGGTCGTGGGCTGCATGGAAGAATGATGCGGTGAAGGCAAGATGGCGGGGAGGGTGGTAGAGAGGTTGATGAGCAAGAGACTATGGAGAGAAGGCAAGGGGGGCGATAGAGGAAGCACGGTCATTACGAGGTCTTGGGCAGGATAATAGATGAGATGATGGCATGCCGGCAGGACAAGGGGAAGAAAGCAGAGGAAGCGAAGAGTGATGGAAGCTTGGCGAATCATTTTACGTTTACGATGGTCCTAATAAAACAGGATCCTCTTCTATGTGACTTCAGCACCGCAGAGTAAGATACCATCATGGATGGTCATCTACCTTAGAGATGGGTGGCTCCTCTAACTCTGCAACATGCTTGTATCACATTGAAGAGTACGCAAACATTTTTTCATGATAAATATAAGCTATTTATCTCCGAGATGAATAACGTGGTGGCTTTTCATAGTGATGCAAGCAAAAGTCGTACCATAGAGGATTTGAACTCCAAGTGGCTACTCCTAGGATTCCTGTGTTCTTAGCGGGGCATAGTTTTTTAAAGAAAACACAGAATAGCAATATTTCCTTCTGTTCTTGTTCACTAAAAAAAAAGGTTCTTAGAAGGCCTAATTGTTATTGACAAGATTAGCGATCCATCATTCTTATTGTTTATAAGTAACTTTATTTTTATGTCTGATATATAATGCTGCTGCAGTTTTGTGATAATAATTAAATCATGCACCGTTTATATATTCAGGTCCGTGCTCAAGTCCTCAAGTCCCCAATCGCCTATCTTATCAATGGTCCTCATTTCCCCGACTTGACCCGTTTCCGGTGTTCGTAGTGCTTGGATTGATTGCTTGATGATGGGCACTGCCGGAGGGAACCCTGAATGGTTTTGGATCAAATTATTTAGCGTTTACGTTGTCATATTTAGTGGAGGGGCCAATAAGTTGGTTGTCTTTGGGGTAAGCAACTAATTAGGATCAGATTATTTGGTGTTTGCGTTGTCATATCTAATGCAGCGAATGCATGTCAATTATACAATGACTTCACAAGTATTCCACTTCTTGAATAGTCGTGAATAACGAGGGCGTGTTTGTATTATTCAGTGATATATGCATAGATTAGTCGTGCTGAAATATATAGTACTACGAACATTCTGAGATAACTGAAGAACATGATGGTCACTGATCCTAAGCTCCTTAATGCATGAGGTGGACGGTCAGTGACACAGTTGCCAACTGTTCACTAGTAAAAAATAATCCCAGAAAAAAGACAATAAAGCTATAAAATCAATCATGATTTAATTTGCAATCGTAGTCTTAGATAGGGCAGAGGTCTTAAATAGTTGAAGAATGTTTTTATAACACTATTAAAGTGGAGTGGTAAAATAACTAGCTGGCCATTTTATTTATTGGCTTTGGCTCGGTTTGATGCTCTTGACATTTGAATAGCATTAAGTTCATTCCACTAGGTTCTGATTCAAATCAACCATAAGTCTATGTATTTAGTCTCGGGGTTAAAATAATATCTATCTAACACTAGTCCGACCGATAATGTTCTAACCACTCAATTTTTATATTTTGACATGGGATGTAGACTACACGACAGATTGGTAGTTTTGGATGGGCTATCTTTATGCTGGGTGGAATTTTAGAGCCTAATCTGCCAACCCATCCAAGTTAAGCAAGTTCAAAATTGGCATAGATAGGTTCAAATCATATACAGATTGATCTAATTTAACATGTCCATTAAGTAGGTTTAGTTTAAGGTTTAAAATTGTATAACCTATATGATCCATTATAATTTGTTTATGGAAAAAATTTAAAAAAAGAATTCATTTGAGATGAGATATCCTCTCTATTTGAAATCCTTGATTTGAAGAGTCTCTTCCCCTTTCCGCCTTATCTTTCCTTGTCTCCCTCTCTCCGCTTTATACATCCACCAGACCTGTTCACCTCCGCACCCCTCTTCCCCCGCTTCTCTAACCTCTCTCGCTTCCCTATCCCTCACTGCACAAACCCTTGCTCCAAAACTTAAGCCATCCAACCCATCTCCTACTCTATTGCTGCCCCCTCTCCAACCAAAGCCTAGCCCTAGGTTTGATAAGAATTCTAGTCTCACCAAAGAGAACATCCGCTAAAAGGCCATTTGTAGCAACTTTCCAGCCCTCAATATGGTACACTCCATTCAGTACCTCATATATGTAACTAAAGATGAAAGTAATATAGATAATATCCATTCGGATCAAGTTTTGCATTCGAATCAATCTGGATATAGATAAAAATTTAAAAATCCGACTAATATTCATATCCATATTTATATCTGTTAAAGAAAAATGAATATGGATATAAATAGATAACTATCCGATCTATATCTGAATATCCAAATCTATCTATAATCTTATATAATTTATATAGCATTTATTAATTTTTAAAAAAATATACAACCATATAAGCATGCTATTATAACTTGATTTATCATTTATTTAGTAATATCTTTGATTATGTCATCATAAAATTTAATTATTCAATTTTTATCTATAATTATATCCACACTTTTAGTATCCAAATTATATCCGTATTTATTTAAAATAAATATAGATATAAATTTTACATCCAAATAATATCTATATCCATATTTGTATTCATCAAATAAAACAAATATGCATATGGATAATACTGGTATCCAATCCGTATTGATAGGATTTTGACCCTATCTACCACCTTTGCACCGTTAATGATTGGTGACTTCATCATGATCTTGCCAACCTCGATAAGTTCTCATGTTTCAAGTATGTCACATGTATATATCAAATTTAGGGTTAGAATTTGAAATTTAGAGCTAGAAAGACTTAGAATTGGGGTTTAAGGTCAAGATGGAAGTGAAAAGAAAGAGACAAAACACTAAAGGTCAAAATATGTTAGTCATATTAATTCATCGCAAACTTAACTTGACATGGCCTCTATATGAACCAACTTTAGTAGGCTAGACTGTGTTGCCTGTTTTTTAGATGGTATTTGCTATGGTGCTCCTTTAATACCATTTTATCATGAAAGATATTTAAGAAATTATCCTACTATCATTTTTTATATTTTATTTTTTAAAAAAATAATATTTTATTAATTTTATCCTTCTCTTTTCTCATCACCTGCTCTCTGCTGCCATCCGCCTTCCCGCCGTCCACCTCCCTGCCACCGGTCTCTCCAGTGTAAAATTGATTTACATTGATCAATAATGTAGATAATATTAGCTCAAATTCTGGGCCTCAAATCACTTTTGTATGTGCCATCTCTTTTATGCTGATGACACATTTTGGTATTTCCACGTGCTCTGCTTCATGATTGTGATACTATTTGAAAGAATCTTGATCTTACTAATCAGCATTTTAACCATGATAAGTCTTTGATTTATCTTGCAAACCAACCTTTTACAATGCTTGCTTTTCTCACAATGAATTAACATTTTCTGGTTTGTAGCTGGTGGTTACTAAGATATTCCTAAGCTTTTATTTCATGTTTGCAGATCAAATGGTAGAGAAGTTGCTAATCTCCCTCTCTGTCGATCTCATCGTAAAGACACATGGATTAATATATCAGACGGTCGCGGTGATTGTAGGACTTGAGTGTGGTCTACTCCTTTCTTATTCAGCCCATGGCTTCCAACCACATTGTTTAGCTGTTATGAAGAAAAATCACATTGTTTTGCCTGGGTGGCGAGTACTTTGGAGGATGCCAGTGCACCGAGGGGATGGTTTTATATTCAGGATGGGAGTCTCCCACAACTCGGTGCCTACAGGCAGCCCACAGTTTTCATCAAATTTCAGAAACACGACTTTTCAGCTTCCAAAGTAAAAAGTTTCAAAAAAACCAAAAACAAAGACGTCTATTTTTATTTTTAAAAATATTTAACATTAAAAACTAAAAGTGATGTCAAAAAGAGCCTAAACTTCTTGTTTGATTGGAAAAAGAAAAAAAAAAAAAAAATCAAAGTTACACTTTATTCCCCTTATCACGAGACTGTGATTTTGATGTTATTTTAATCCGAGTTGCAAGCCATGGATATGCTTGGTTGAAAGTATTACATTTAACATGATCCTACCCAAAATAAATAAATAATAAAATATTTATATTAATACAAATTATCTTTAATAAATAAAAATTATATTTAGTCCATTTTCAATACAAATTATCTTTAATAAATAAAAATTATATTTAGTCCATTTTCTAACCTTTCTCCAGGGGTGAAGGTAATTGCTTATGTCAACACACCTTATAATCTTCCATGTGCTCACTTTCCTGGTCGAGCCACTCTGGGTTCAGAACTGGGTTCTGTTGTTTCGTGGGTCCAGCCTGCAAATATAAGATTTCAGGCCCGGCCCAGTGTAAGTGGGTCTCCTAAAACAAGTTAAGGGCTGAAGCCCGACCCAAGTCCGGTCAAGCGCTAGATTTGTAGTCCCATATCGGCTGCTGGAAAAGATTTTATTAATTAATCTATCAATGCTCCCCTTTCCCTGCGCGACCTTACTTAGACAGGATTTGTTCTATAGGTTCGTACAACCGTATCCTTGATTGCAAAGGAGACGGGCAACTTAGTCTGGTGGATGACTCCAGACTTCTAGGCCAGAGCGTGATTAACGGTGAGGATCTCTCATAGACCCGTACTGTGGAGGATCGTTCTTATGCGATGACCATCGCCTGGGATGGCCTTGAGGTTGTCTGACAGACTCCCCTTCTTTTGCTGATCACCGTTCTTTTTACCCTTTGTTATATGTGATGAGCATGAAACAAGAGAAAGGAAATATGAAGTAGGGTTTATAGTATGAAGGTGTTTGATATCGGGTCTAGCAGAATGGCATAGAATGCAAATACTGGAAATGAACTAAGAAATTGTTTTTCACATACCAAAATACCTTCCACAAAGTGTGAAGATTTGCAGTCTCATGCGACTTTCCGCGCTCAATCCTGTGGACCTGATCGAATAAGTATTAGTTAAGTGATCCACGCTCCATGTACTCATAGTGCTTTCACCATTTTATGGAAGCAGAATCCAAAAGAACCTGACCAAATTGATGTGGTAAGTTCTTCAACTGTACCAACTTCTGCCATGAATTGCTACTCAGCTGTCTGGAAGACCTGAACTGCCACCTTCGGATGTCCTCATCGAACCTGTTGGTCGGTTCCATTTCAATTGTTCGAGTCCTTGCGCATTTCAGAAATCAGTTGTAGTTGTGATGGTGCCAATGTCAGTCTTCCTTGAAGCATTGATTGACTGCATTCTGATCTTATGGACACCCCTGATGATCGGTGTGGCTATCACAACTAGCACGATGCCACCTGCAACTATCATCACCGTAAAAATCGACAAATTATATAGTGAGAATTCAAAACATGGAAGAAGAGTTCTCATGGAATTTATATTGAGATTGGGAGTTGGCTTACTAATTGTGGTAGCTGCGTCGCCAATGGTCAGGCCATCTGAACTCGATCAAGGGGGAGTGTTGCTTGGAGAACTTGGCATATGACAAAGTGAGTTTGGAGAGGCAAGTACTGAAGGATTTGCTGTTGTCTTCCTCAAGATCCAACTATTGATTCATAAATCCCTCCCTTAATATGGGCTTTGTTCTGCTTGGATTCCATGAATAATTGTGTGGATTGAAGCCGTCGGGTCAGCAAGGTTTCCTCCTTTTCTTTTAACCAGCATTTGTAGCATCTCACGATACTGGAGTGAAGAGGAGATAAAAGCCAGCATTCTTGAGTTAGCTATGCAGATGATCTGATCCGGGTTTTGGTGAAATGACTGTTGACCTGAAAGAAGAATCACAAATTACTTGCAATCGCTTCCATTCTAAGCCCAAATATACGTGTCAAGTTTAGAGGGAAAAGAAAGAATGAACCATGGCCAGAGGCAAGACCTACCGGCTTTGTCAGTGTTGCAGAAATCAAAGATACTTGCTAAATCTTAGGTGCCCCATCTAGAAGCTAATGCTATTAGATCAAAGACTCTGACTCATGAAGGAAATATGAGATAAGACAACTGCTTTCTTTCACCTAAATCACGATAGGGACTGCAAACTACAGCAGCTGGAGACAAGAATTCTGCAATACAGTTTCTTCGGTTTCTGGACCAAGTCAAAATAACAAAACGCTCCAAGCGATCGAGCAGCCTCTTTTGGTCACAAGACATGGCCATTATTGAAGATCAGACAAAGGTTTGAGGTGAAATGGGAAAAGAAACCAAATTTGAACTTAATAGCGTTCAAATACAGTGACGGTTTTCCTTAATCCCTGATTGATTGTTAAGCGATCTGGCAATAGGATTCTGGGCATAGGATATTTAGCTATCTCGACTATATGTGATGGCAATATGACATCCATTAATAATTTTTGAAAAAGCTTAATATGCTTCGTACATAATTTCTCAAAAAAGTTCTCCGTGTATGAAGATTTAATTTTATTTATAATAAATAGTTAATTATTTACTATATATAAATAGATTATTTTTTTCAGTTCTACAAAGGATCTTCCACTCTTTTTATTTGTGCAAACACCAGGAGAAAATGATTAAAATATATTGTCAAATTTGGACTTATATATTCTTTTTAGCTTCATTTTAATTTCCTTCTCTTTCTTTATATCTCTTCAGATTTTCTTTCTTTTTGTTCATATATTTATTTTAAATTAATTAAATTAAATAAGAAAAGTATCTTACTTTCTCCACATCCCATCCAAAATAAATAAAAAAATAATTAATTTGGTATTCAATTAATTATTTTTCAATATAAGTCATTGTGATGGATGTACGTAACCAGTCTAACAAACTTCATTATATTTTTTCAGACCACGGGGGAGTGTAATTAATGCCTATCAATATCCCGTCAATTTACATTCAATAGTAGAATGTGCAGAGCTCAGAAGCAAGGAGAGATTGCTTGACAGAATTTTTTTTAGTAAAATAATAAAAATTTTCAATATACGCTCTCACTGTACCACTGGCTATTTAGGATGAGCCAAATGGCAAAAATTACAGATATCATATACAAAAATTTCTACATGATATGATAAAATTTATGGATTCGATCAAGTACAAAAATTTTTATCCATATTTCATGATTATAGTTGGATATTATCTAACCCATTTTCATCCTTACTCCTTAGTGTTTCTTACATGAGTCTCAAGACAAAAGATACACACCCACCAACACAGTGATATTTGAGGAAATATAATTAGCATCTGCAGTATATATTGGTCTAGCCATGTTTTGAGCTGAGCCAAATTTTATTCATGATGGTGGCATAGGTATGAGTTAATAGATGTCTAATATAGCAAAGCAAGATTTGGCTCCATCGAAACTATTATTTTATGTCGTAACAGCAATAAAGCAACCATCTTTTATTTTTTTTTTTTGGAGAAAAGAATTTTAAAATAGCAATTGTCTCTCTCATTGGTTTAATCTTAGGTTTATTTGGCAAAAAAACTAGGCTGCTAAAGCATTTGGGATTCGAAGAAAAAATGGACAACAATGCAAAACTAACAACATTGTTTGATGAAGGAATTTTCTCCCGATAATTTTTTACTCTTAAACTTGAATTAAATCCTAAATTAAAAAATAACATTTTATTAAGATGTAGAGAGAAACCATCAAACTTTGACTGTTATTATAATGGGATAATTCAAAAATACCATCATAAGAGCACGTAGCCAAGCAATAAATAATTCCCAAGCTTTTCCGACCTAAAATTTGTATTTATAGCCGAATATATATCCTGCAGTAGTGAATCAAAAATAGGGGGGGTGTGGTGTCTCTGTAGAGCGCGCAGCCCTGGAGAGGGGGGGGCGTCTCGCAGGGATGCGCAACCCTAGAAGGAGCCAATTATCCTAGGCAATTCCTGTAACAAATAGAAATTTAGTAATTCTAAAACAGCCGATGTGGGATCATCTGATCGATCCAATGTCAAATATCAAGAAATTGGGTAGTTGTTAAACAGAAAAAAGAATAAAAGAACAGAAGAAAGGCATATTCTCTCAAAAACGCTGAAGTAAAACCTTTTTATTCGCGTCTCCATTTTAGACCCCACATCTCTCAAGACTCCAGGAGATGACTGATGACAAAGGCCATCCTGAACAAAAAAAGGTATACAGGATACTGGGTGTTGTGGCCAATCCCTTTATCGTCTGATCGTCGAAAATGAGCAGCTGCAAAGAAAAATCCACATTGATCGAAGATACCTCCGACCCTCCGACGGTCAAATCAGAGAGGAGACTAGGCAACAGTAGAGAGGAATCAAGGGACTCAGCGATGGAGTGGGGAAGTAAGAGAGAAAGAGAAAGGAGCCCCCTCCGTAAGCTGCTGCCTTATCCCGTTTTATAGTAGGAGGTGGTATGGTCCCGCCGTCGGTGATGTAGACAACTGAAGAGTTGTCAAATCACCGGGATTGTTATGTCGTTGATGGGCTGACAGGTCCTAGGAATTAATTCGCGTCCTTGGCAGGACAGCGCCCCAGGTTCCTGACAGGACAACGCCCCCTGGCGGTTGTACGGCCTGTCCTTGACAGGACTGCAGCCCATGCCGGTCGTTCGGCATTTTTGAAAGGGGCCGACCGACTATACATCGGGATTTGGCTGTCGGGCGGCGACTCGAGAGCACAGTCGGCGTCTAGAAGGGCCTGTAGAAGTCGGACGTCGGTTGTCCAACCCGACAGAGAGTCGGTGATGTCCCACCGACAGGAAGTCGGTGATGCAGGGTCAGCTTTCAGGCGATCGAAGGCAGTGTTGGCCTGTTTGGCCAACACGCTCGGGCCGGACATCATCGGTAGTTACCGTTGGTGTCGCTCATCGTCAGACGGGCAAAGTCGGTCGGTCCATCTCGAGGATGGTCAGCATCGGAATCCGTCAGTGAGTCGACATTGGTAAATCAGTATTAGGATCAGTCGGTATATCTCAACACTGGGTGATCTCATCATGCTTAAAATATTCATCGGGCAGTAAGGCCATCATTTTTGTGGTATAATAGGTCTCATGGCGAGCACAAGTATATATCTATTTTGGCGTTCAAGTATGAGCTTCGATGGATCTGGAACTGGTGTCAGATTGATTTGTTTGGTCCTTTTAGCGCTCCTTTAAAAAACAGGCGTAAGCTTGTGAACCATCACGATGATCTCGACATGGTGTCAGTGTCATTGGGCCGCGGGACAATCCTGGATGAGGCAAGAGGGGCACAGCCTGGTTTTAAGTATTGCAATTGTTTTCTTTCGCTGAATGCTTACGAAGTGCTCAGAACTCCGTATGTTCGAGCATTTCGAGAATCTTTTCATTAGTACGATTTGGTGCCAAGGATTCAGGTGGCACCTTGCCACCTTTATACTTCCAAAAAAAAAAAAACAGAGAGAGAGAGACCTACATTTAAGTATTCTTAAAAACTACCTTATGCTTTGGATCCATCAAACGCGATGGAAGAAGACACTTGGCCAATCCAGAGGATAAGCCATCATGCAGCGGATTGGCATGCGAGGCACATGGAGTGATGCCAGATCTCGCAGAAGTTGGAGTGGAGGAAATAGATAAAAAATGAAGGATGCAAGAAGTGGTTCTAACTTGCATCGTCTTACAGCTGAGGTTTTCTTTCATGGTATATATTCGGTTTCTCAAGGTTGTTGTGAGAGGTTCGGTAACAATTAATTTGGTTTAATTTTATGCTGCCCCTCAGGCTCATACGTTGCCCACTACTTGCTCGTCGACTAGAAGCATGAGGTTGTAACTCTACAGTGAAGGGAGAGGACTGGATGTTCCAAGTAACAAAAGTGCATTAAGCATGCACAAAACAAATTAAATCAAAGCGATGGGTCATTACAGATGAATCATCATGCACAGATATGACAATTTTTTTTTTTTTCCATCCTTTTTTCTTTGAAGGTTCAAACATTGTCCGCCAGACACGGCTACCAAAGAATTGTCCACTTGCATGCACTCAGGTGCTTGCATCGGGACAATAATAACCAGCAGTGCTCGGTTGATCGGGTCAGGCGGAGGATTCCTCCTATAACAACTGGCGTTTTTGACCAATTAGTGACAGGCTAGCTTTTCAAATTATTGTCTCTGTGTCGCATCCATTATCTCCGCTTGTTATTCATTCATAAAAAAAATAATAATCACATCCAGTGAAGTAGGTAAGTTTTGGTCCTGATCCAAGTTATATGTTTATGGCAAGCATGTTATTGGTCTACAGTGACTGAATTACGTAATTGCTACTGCCGTCCAATCTATTCTAAATTTGTTCTATATATCGCTTCTGCTGCTCTTGTTCTTTTCGCCATTTCAAACAGTGAAGGACACAAATCAACGGCTCCTTCGGTCCTCTCTCGGCAAAGTTGTCAATATTGCACACGAATTTCTAGGCCAATACGTAATATCATTGATGTATCGTCTGCAGTCATGGTTACAGAGGTCGGAAACGAGACAGCGAGTTGGGAAAAGCGGGCAAAGTTGTCAACATTGCGCACGAATTTCCAATCTAGTACGTAATATCATACATGTATCATCTGCAGCAGTCCTGATTATAGAGGTCAGAAAAGGGGCAGAGACTTGGGAAGAGCAATTGGCCAAAGAGTAAAACGCCGATGATCCGACCTGCTTTTCGTGGTTTGTGCCATACAATGTGCCACTGCCGCGGCTTTCTCCTCTGTCTTCTTATATATTATTTTAATGGAGTGCAATAAAGAGAGCAGGGGAAGGTAGGAAGAGAAAAGGTGGTGTGGTGACACCAATGCCACCCCCTTCCGAAAGGCCAAAACCAACCATCCACCGCAAAACAAACCCTCTTCCTTGTGCCCATCCTCCTCTGAGCGCCGCACTACTTCAGAGAACGCACCAGAGCTATGTTGGTGCCTCCATCTCGCCACAGGGACTGGTGCAAACATAACAAGCAAGCTCTATCGAATCCCTGCACGCGAGTTGCCGGCACCAGTTCAAACATAGTATACGTTCTCCCTTCGTGCCAAGTTAATATATGCAAGATCTTCGCAGGTCCCTGCACGCCGGGTGCCACGACTAATTCAAACATGCTGATGGAGATAACGTAAGAGTCCCTGGTTGCGGAGTGCCGGGACTAGCTCGAGCATAAAAGACACCAAGTGCGAGGACATGACCCGCGGGATATGCATTACTGGTCCCTGCACTCCAAGTGCCGTGACCAGTTGAAACATAGACGAGGGATACCATTCCCTCGACGCTGGGTGCCAGGACTGGTTCAAGTACGAGATTAGTGCTGGTTCATACATGCCAAATATTAAACACCTACCCAAGATCCTGTGTCAGGAGCAGCACAAAATGTAACGTGTAAGATATAGACAACAGTCCCTGAATACTTGGATTTCTGGGAATTTTTCATGCATGCGATGCTGAGATATATCCTGGCCCTGGCAATCCTATATATATCATGATTATATAAATTATATTAATTTTTTCATAAACAAATATAATTTATAAATAATAGTAAAAATAATATATTGCATGTCTACTTAATTATAGGGAGCTGCTTAGAACCTATATTATTTTGCTTGAGGATTTCACAGACCTAGATTTTGCTTGAGAATGCTAAAGCAATACAAAAAGCCGTGATTAACCATACGCTACGTTTATGCTACATTATATCACTCTATATTATTTCACCCTAGACTTTATCATACATACTATTTCCTTCAAACACGCTACATCCTATCAAGTAAGCAATTTCAGTCTCTTATATTATAATGATGCTATAAGCACATCTTTGCAACCATCAATCATAACACCCTAAAATACCCCTGGTTGTGCTGATTTACCGTGACAGAATTGATGGTGCACCAATTTAGTTACAAATCTGCTGCTCTAGATTATGCATTAATTTGACCTTAGCAGTATTTTTACAATCAGAAAAAAATGATTTTAAGCTCCAACTACTAAAAAATCATTCTTTCTTTTTTTTTTCAATATAGTTTTAGCATATAACACTATTGCCTGTATTTTAATAAATAAAAGGTTCATGTGCAGCAATTACATCATGCATATTGGGGATTTTAGCTGCTCCCTATCCAGTCAATCAGGCAAAAAATGGAAAACGAAGGCCAAAAAGCAAAATTACAAAAATAAAATAAAATAAAATACCCTTTTATTCTCTAATTTCTGACACATGCTAATTCATTTTTATGACATCTCATTGTCTAATTATCATCCGCATACCATACTTGTTTGTAGCAAAGAGTATAATTTCAGCAAGAGTAAATAGGTTTAGTACAGAATAAAGAGTGCCTGGTATTCTTGCAAAGATAAAGAGCAGAACATTACAATTCCCTAAGCACCAAAAAACCAAGGAAAAGAAACTAGTTCTATGAATGAAAGCTACAGTTATAAAGATGGAAAGCTTCAATGATAATGAGCTAATGTATGAATCAACCTGAAACAACTGATCCATAAATGGAATGTTCAATGAAGAATTGATGCAACAATTTGCATCCAAAGAATTGGGCTCATATATTACCCAGAGAAGGATCGATCTCCAATCTCAATGCCAGAGCTTCATGCAGAACCCAGTTGGCACTGGTGGAGGTCTCTTGCTGCAGACTGTTTCCGAAAAGGTGTCCACCAGCTGCCCTGCAAGGCTTGCAGGATCATCAATTAGCGTATCAACATACACACTTACAATTCTTCTCTCTTGTGGTGTTGCACGCAAGCTGAACCAAGTCAGAAACTTAATCCTAAAGTTGGTCTCAATGTGTCCCTCGCACTCCAGCCACCTAACAACCTTGACACAATACTCGTATGCTCCTTCCAGTGATCCATCTTTGATACACATCTCCTCGCACTTCCCTGCACTTCTTTTCTTTGATGAGCTCCCTGGTTCCCTATCTGCTTTTGATGGGCCATTCTCAAGTACATTGCCCCCTAACTTTACTTTACCGCTCCTTCCAGAACCTTCTTTACCAGTTTCCAACCTGCAGGGAGTGACAGGCAGGGTTGCATCAGAGCGTCCATATGGAACAATCACCATCTCTTTTCCAACCGGTGCATTAGATTCATTCTCGGACTTTGGGACATCAATTGTCTGGTTGTGCTCCATTGAATTACTGGAACCCCGATGGGACTCACTCTGAATGGTTGAATTGGGTTCCTCATCCAAGGCAGAACCAGAGTGTCCTGGTGTTTCCCCCAGCTCAGTACCTTCTGTTCCACTTATGTTACCCATAATAGCATCCTGTGAATGGCCTGTATTTTTGCAGGTGTGCTCAGATATTTTTGCTGAGTCAAGAATCTCAGGCTTCTCAGTATAACCATAACAACTTTCAGGCGACTTGTTCAGGTCAGCATACGCAGTAGTATTGTTAGATTCATCTCCTTCTGAAGTATGATTAGAAAGGCCACTGCTGTTTGTCTTCGGACTTCCACAATGCAGTTTTATTGAAGCTGCTTCTGGTACCAAGTCCTTTGAACCATTCTTTGAGATCCCTTCAGTTGTGATTCCAACTTCCCACCTTCCCAATGCCCTTGTGTTGCTGAAAGCGATCACCTTGAACATGTATTTTGTAGCTGGAGCAAGTTCTGTTACCTCGAACCGTTTCTTTGGGTTAAATAAAGTACAAAATGGTTCTGTGGGATAGTCTGCAGTGTCAGCCTTTCGACGCCACACAGTGAAACCAACTATCTCTTGTGATAATGTTGTATTGTCTTCTAACACAACAGTAAGAGAAGTTGCAGAGATGGCCTCGAATTTTATAAAGCTGGATGATATCGATTTTTCTTCTGCAATTGGAAATAAAAGGACAGGTTTATTCATGAGTCCTTAAGCTAAGACAAATTTATAGAAAAGCTTACCCTGTACTTGAGGGTCAACTGATAGGCCACTAGAAAGCATAGTGTCTAGTAACTCTACAGCACGTGCACACAGCCTCTGAACTTCAGCACCAACAGATAGTCTGTTGACAATCCCACGTGCCATGTTTGGCAGATCAGTGATTGGCCCAACCTCAGCCTCCAGCTTCTTCATTGCTATGTCCACAAGCTCATGCAAGCTTTGATATTTTGTTGTTAAGCTGAGAAGTTTATGGCTAATAAAAATCCGATGGCATAGTACATCCACCCGTCGAGCATCTTTCGCAATCATGAGTTGCTTTTTCCAGCATCTGCAGGAAACGGGAAAATTTTGAACTTAACCACACCTTTGAGCTCTTTTTTGCACTATACAAGTCTCGACATCAATGATATAAACCAGAAGAGCATCAAAGAGGGATCTGGACAATACAGTTCAACTCAACTAAGCCTTAATCCCCAACTAGTGGGGGTCAGCCAAAGGATCTGTGCAATATAGAAATTAGTCATCTCGCAGATGAGCAAGTCATGCGTATTTCTATGCGACAAACAAGCCAAAAAGATAATAAGCCAAATCAAAGAATTGAACTTCAGAAGAATACAAGCAGATAAAGTCTACTTGAAGTCAAATGCAATTGATGCATCCAACTAGTTTAATGAGAATTATTGGCATTGATAACCTAGAGATACTTGACCAAGAATCCATCATAATCTATAATCTTACAGCCCTGAAAATGCCCTTTGAATGAAAGAATCAATGCATATTTAGAGTGAGCTAGCACAAAAGGAGACAACTTTTGTATTGTCGGATATTCTATAACCATGTCAATTATCTAAATTAAAGATATCCATAATCATAACCATAAAGCCTAGTCCCAGATATACAGCAAAACTCGAACTCATAAAGAAACTACATAATCAAGATAAAATAATATAATAATTTCTAAGCTATATGACAATGTTATGCATACTGAAACCAATTAGAACAATATTTACAATATCTAAAATTAAAAATAACAATTTACTGTTTTGAATAGCAGTAGTTATATGTAACAGAAGACTCATCCTACATGGTAGTAGAAAAAAAAAAGCATCATTAATAAGCATATCATATGTCCTTCTACAGTCATCCTATGTTGCCATAACAACAAAGAAGTTTTTCAATATGATCAGATGTTTCTATAAATCTATCAGATGTTTCTATAAATCTATACATTTTGAACTATTCTGCCATTTCATTAAAAGTGATAGCATAGAGCCATGAGTACTTTAAAAAACAAAATTTTACCCAAAAAATAAAGAATTGTATTTTTATAATTCTCTTTAAACCTGACACATCTTAGGTATGCCCATGCTCATGAGGTGCATTTTTTTAACATACGAATAAGTTTCTTTTTCCTATATCTATGGTCCAAGTATCAAGGGCTCATGCATTAATTATTTTTGACTGCTCAATCAAATATCAGGATCACAAAGGAGAATTGTTGACAGTGCACTATTGTTCCATATTTAATAGTCTGGGAAAGATAAGAAAGCCCTAAACGAACCTAAATACTAAACATTTGATGCATTGAAATAAAATATACTTATAATCTAATTATAACCTTATCATTCATTATGCATTAAATATCTCAAATCAATATCGAGTTGAAAGCAGCTTTAATCTGTTTTAAACCTTATTTAACTAACCTGAGATCATACATTGCCTCCATATGCCCTAAAATAGGTCCCCATGGGAATCATTGTCTATCTCTGGTGTATATACGGAACACTTGTAGCCTTTCTGACTTTTCTGGCTAACATACACGAATGGTCAATGTAATCTGATGCAACTACAAGAAGCCCTTCTCGAAAATCACCAATATGGGCTTGATATGCAAAACTTTAAAACTTATGATCACAATGACAAGAGCAACACTGAAATGCCTGCCAGTGGATATAAAGGGAAGCTACAGACACAAGCTAATCATCAATCACCAGTCCCTGAATGACCTACAGATGCAAGCTACTCATCGCCATGAAGTGCTTGAGGAAGAAGAACCAGAAGGCCAAGTTGGTCAATCAGATCCTCAAATAAAATATATTCACACGGCAACGATCTAGCAACATTACACCTTGTCTGAAAATGTGGCCATATGATGAGTAACAAATGAAGTAATTCAAGAACGAGAAGGCCGGATATCATTTCTCCTATTACATCTAAAGGAAATGTCAACATCATACATGAAAACAAGGAGATAAAAGAAAAAATGCAGCAACATGATATCTTGGAAGGTTGTGATATTATGCATGCCAATGAAGAAAAATTATAAGAAAATCTATATCATGGTTAAGGATAAAATGAAGTGTTGAAGATGAAATTGAAGAAATCCCACTCATTTCCAGAAAACAATCTTTAAGATGCAGATTTATACAGAAACTTACTTGGAAATGAAGCATGGACCAATTGCAAACATTTATGTATGACATGGTTTAGGTACAGAACAAAAAATCGAAAAGTTTAAAGCATTCATTGAAGGTTGATGTTCTAACACATGAACACAGTACGCTGCTGACAAGCACTTGGGTGATGGGATTGGCAGATTTTTTTTAAATAAAATAACAGAAACTACTGAAAGATTATTTACAAAAAAAAAAAAAGGAGGAAATTTAGGCATAAAACATTACAAAAGACAAGGAACAAGGGTAAATTGAAGACATTGATTTGAAAACCCCAAAACATACATGTAATTGGTCATCAGAAAAACATGTTCAGCAGTTTGCACTAATGCAGCAAACAGTTCTATTATGAAGAATCAAAAAAAAAAAAAGATGAAAATAAACAACTAATAAATAATAAGTCCAACTGTAACCTGTAAGTTGCAACTATGATAAGATGACAAGGGCATCAATGAACTGCGTGGAGGGAAGGGCGTGTGTCAGGGAGGGGAACTCTGATGCTGAGGAATCATACACCAACAACTCAAGCTGCCTGCAATCTTGGCCTGTCCCGCATAATACCTGCTTGCCATGCCTAATACCAACACACCCCAAAATGTATGTCGAGAACAAGCTTGTCTGGGCTGCCTAGGTCTAAGCAGGCCATTTGGGCACCTGCTAGGCAGTCAGGTAGCATATACGGGTTGCCTAGGCAGCTAGGCTGCAGGTAGGGTGGCTTGGAGCCATCTTAGCCTAGGCCAACATCTTTCAGAGAGTCGCTGAAAGTGGAAAGTACTTTCTATCCACTATGAGGATAAGATTTAAGAATTGACAATTCAAAGCATAAGATCCATTTTTTGTACAATGGACTGCTCGTGGATCCACATTATAATCAAGATCCACTAAGATGATTGGCAAGATGACAAGGATCTAAGGATTAAACTTTTCTAACATGGAGTTGCTCGTTACTTGGAACCTTGACCAAATAGAGGTACCACTAGACATCATGAAAAGTAGAACACACACCAGTCTACCTTTTTAGGTTGAAACTGTGAGCTCAAGAGCCTTTCCTTTTGAGGCCATGCTAGAACCACTTGATGAAAATAAGGAGGTCTTTCATTAACAATATATAAACAAAATAAGCATGCCACTAGCATTAATCTACATTTTTCTCTGATCATTGTAATGCACGGGTAACACATACTTAAAAAACCAAAAAAAAAACAATTTGTTGAAACACACCATAAGTAGTTCTGAAAGGAATGTAGCTGGCCAACCCCTCAAACTCCCCAAACCATCATCCTTATGTTCCAACACTGGCAAACTAACTCTCAACCAGTTCAGAAAATTGCTCAAATCATTTTCATTTCAAAGTAATTTATGACTGCTTTAAGTTTGTTAAAACATGGAAGAGCACCAAGTTAAACACAGAATGTGACTAACAATCAGACAAAAGGTCTATTGTGACAATAGTGAAATTCCTATATGCTGAATATTGTAACGAGCTCTTAGCTCAGGAAAGTTAATGGAAAAAAGAAGTAAAGGCATATCAAGAAAATTACCCTAGTAAATCATTCACTTTTCCACAGTATATGCAGTAGTAACTGCCATCCAATCTTGTAGACTGTCCATTCTTCAGAATGCCAGCTTTTTCATGGTTAAGTGCGCACTTGAGATGACATGACAAACCACATGAATTACCTTGAGATGGAGTGTCTGAACTACAAAACAGCCAGAGGCTAGGGTCCTTGTTTTCATCATACTTGTGACATATACAGCAGGAGCACCGTTTGCAGAATGCATCCTGTAGGGTAAGACTAGCCCTGCAAGCTAAATTCTGACAGTATCGAATATTATTTGTAGCTTCGTTCCCATCACTTACAGGGAGATCGCTTGTTGCAACAGGTAGACGTGATGGATGATCATTCTTTCTTTGTCTTTTGGATGGAGTCTCAGAGTTAGGTTTTGGTGGTTCTGGAGCTGAGTCCATGTCTTCTCCATGCTCCCTGGATTTCTTCTCAGACACAACTCTGAAAAGATATTCTATCATTTTCTGCTTTGTTAAACCTGTGTACTTCCTCTCCTTTCCAAGCTCTGCACATAAGATCTCTAAAAGGTCCCGGCGGCTCCATGCCTGCAGCTTTTCAGGGGCACTCTCTGGCCATTTTGACAATTCACGAATGAGTTCTCTCTTTTCTTCAATGCTCAGCTTACGGCACTTAGCTGGGTCGAGTACGAATCCTGGGTAAGAAACACGTCAAATTGGAAGACTAAATGGCCTGTGAAATAAGACTTTGCATGGAAATAAAATGAAGTCAAAGGACATCTAATAGAAGAATTCAATTGAGTCAGTATGAGAGCTTTAGGAGGGGGGGCACATCTGACAAGATGGAAGGTAAATAACAGCAATCAAGTAAGATGTAAAGATGGCATGAATCCATTTGATGAGCAATATAGTTCTAAAGGGTTAAAGAATATAAAGCATTTCACGGGTTAAAAACCCGGGGCGTCAAACAAAATTAGACCGGTGTATTGGTGTACAATAGTTCATGTAAGAACTTAGACAACTTTTCATTCTCAGGCATGCTTAAGTGCTTGACATATAATCAAACATACGAACGACAAATAACTATCTCTTCCCGAATACAAACCCATGAGTTAGAAACCTTTCAAAGCGTCATTAACAATCGCTCTCCACTATAGGTCGAAGCAAAGATGATATAAAGTAAAGCGCATTTCACGTTAGAGATAACGAGAGGCTTTGAATTTAACGGATCTGATGCATTGAAAACAAAACATAGGAAAGAGGCATACGTGAAAGTTGACTTCGGCAAGTCGGACAGAAGCAATTTATATTTTTTTCTATCCAATTATTTAAAAAAATAAAGGAATTAATTTAGATTCGTAATTAAAGAGAAAATTTATAATTTCTCTAAATATATCCGCATACCTAGTGGAGATTAAACTTCAAAATTCGATTACGCATTCTAACGGAAATAAAAGAAAAAATAATCTCATGCATGAAAAAAGAATCTTAGGAAAGAAAAAAAAGGAATCGAGAATCAGATTCCTTTATTTCCCTTTTGCCCAAAAAATTAACAAAAACCCCCAAATACACGGAAACGCCGCAATCCTCCAAGCATTAGCCAGAAAGACAACGACCAAAGCCACGAAATCGAAGAAAACTAACAGAAACCCTCAAAAATATCCGATCTTTACCAAGCCCATCAGCCCAAGTTATCATTTTTACCCCATAACCCAATCTAACAACACAATCAGGAACTCCAAACGCATCAATAGCCACAACCCAAAAAAGGCAGGAAAAAAGCGAAAAAAAAAAAAAAACCCACCGGAGAAAGGCGGATCCATGGCGGCTGAAATCAGCTCTTCTCCCTTACATTACCGCCTCAAAGTCCACCCCTGCAACAGCGCCCAACCATCAAAACCAGAAGAAATCGAAGGAAAACAATAAAATCCCAATCCAACTATTATTTATATCCATTGAGAAAAGCGATGAGATACCATTACCAAGAAAGGAATCCACGCCTAACCGGGTCTCCCTCTCCTCCCCTCTGTCCTTTTTCGAGTCGCACCCTCCCCAGCTACAGAGAGAGAGAGAGAGAGAGAGAGAGAGAGGATGTGATAACGGTGGGGCGTGGTGTTTTATAATAACATTAAATAATAAAGAACAACCGAGTCAGGGCTCAGAAGGCAGCAACCAATCAAAGGAAAGGGAGTTAATTAATGAGTAGGGCGGGGAGAGGAGGAGGAGGAGGAGGAGGAGATGGAAAGGGAAAAGAAACTGCATGTCGTCCTTTTTTTTCTTTTTTTTTTTTTTTCTGCTTTTTTCTACTCTCATGGGACCATCGTTTTCTATTGAGGATTAGAGAGGAGGAGATGGGAGAGGACAGAGGGTGGGGAAGAAAGGAGATGTGGAAAAAGGGAAAGGGAGCTTGCGTTACTCTTCAAAAGGTTAGGTAGTATGCAAGTTGGAATGGCATTTCTCTCTTAAGACAAACTGTACTCCTCCTTTTTCTTTTTCTTTTTCTTTTCTTTTTTTTTTTCTGATGAGAAGGTAGGAATATGTCATAGTTGCCACGGTGGGATAAAAATATCCAATGTAGAGTTCACGTGAGTATTGCCCTGGGCTCATGGGTGCATGGCGAGGGAGTACTCCACAGGAGATCGTTGTTATCTTGATTCAATTGCTAATAGCGGTGAGTGATGGACAAAGAAACTTTGTGGTGCAACTTAGGTGTCCACGGCACGATGCTGCACTTGATTATATGCATGACAACTGCTCTTATGCAAGGTGGCAACAAATCGCATGCTTGTTATATATGCTTTGAAAAGAAACACATGTCATGCATTTGGTGTGATGGCTAGCTGGTGCCATGCATGTTTTTATTCTGTTTTGGGATAACCCAGTCTTATAGATACATGCTCATTTCATAATTTTTACTTAATTATTATGATCCCTCTCTTATTCATATTTTCTCGTCTGTAATTGCGTTGCGGTGTTCATGGGAATTAATTTGCGCCGATGAAATAGCTAGGAGCTGCATGACGAACTACTTTTGTATCTAGTATTGATATTAGTGGATCATTAATATGCTACCTTAGGATGTCAAACAATAGTTTAGGCTAACGAATAGTTATAATACTAAATTACAGGTTATTATTTTTTTTGTCGTAGAATTAAAGGAGTAAACTCATATAACACAAGTTCAACATGAAATGAAAAAAAAAAAAAAGAATTCATTATCTTCAGTTAGTTTAAATAATAAACCATGTGGGTAAATAACTACATATCCATCCTCCCCCATCACTATTTATAATAGTAGCATCGACGAACCTTTTGCAAGTTCATTCTCAGTTTTTAGAGTGCCGCCGAATCTTGGTTGCCTTCGGCCATTTAAACAACCTCAACTTTTTTTTTTAATTATCAAAAAAAAAAAACCTTACGGCTACAGTCATGGGTCTAACAACCTTTGAAATTTGAATATAAACTTTTCAAAGTTTAAAGATTAAACTAATATATACATATAGTTTGGAAGAGTCTACGTACACCAAAGTAACATTGAACGTTGTCAAAATGGTGTCATTGACCGGGCAGTCATTTCACAGAGTTGCTTCTCATGGTGGAAGTATTTAAAGTACGATGCAACTAGCACCAGTCGTTGGCACACCCCGTGACTGGCTCACAATGACCGGTGGCATATTATCATGTGTTTAAAAGAAAGCCAGCTACCAGTAGATGTGTATATAATAAATTCAATAAAAGCTGCATCTTCTCCGACCTAATTCGTCCAATCTAATAGGTCATTTCAATACAATTTATGTTTGAATAAATCATCTCAAAATTATAAGATCCTTTCTATCAAATTACCTTCCCGTCGCTTTATATTTCTTTTTCTCATATTCTCTTGTATAATGTCACCATAATTTTTTTATATTTTTAGAATAAATTGAAAGAAGTTCCTCACGTCCTTTACTTTCCATTTTTTTATAAGAAAAAAAAATCTTCAATTTTCACGCACTTATAAACATGTATATGCTTATCTTGAAATTATTAATCTGGTTCTAAGAAAATCCAAGGTCCCTAAGAAAGACAAACCTTCTTATAAAATAACATAAATAACATCTAAAAGGAAGCCTTTGTGATCGTGGTAGAGGGAAAAGAAAGAAAAATAGATAAAAATAAAACAAACGTTGAAAAAATACGGTTCAAAATGTGAAGGTGAAATAGAATGCATCACATACTTCTGCGACGTTTGAGTGGGACTTATTTAACGTGCGAAGATTCACGCAACCTCCAACAGGGGCGCAAAAAGGTTTCCAACCTTCACGTTTTGGGCCACTCATCCATTTATATTTATAAATAAACAAATAAATAGTAGAATTAGAGCTAATGATAGCGATGATTGCCAACCAGCAGATAAGATGAGAAGTCCGGGCATCAGCCACCGACGCCAATACGTGCGTCAAAAGAATGCCATCATGATACAGAAATTAGTGTCTTTTTTCTACCAGAGAAGGATGCTTTTTTTGTTTTGTTTTGTCATTGAAAAGGAAAAGAGCCGGAATCCTGATGCTCCTTTTACTCCTCATAATGATGCACTATCGTGGATGGCCGCTACGTCACCCATTTGGGAGATCAAGGGCTTTTCCTTGTCGCTACCACATACCATGTATCTATTTATTATATTTCAAAAATTAATACAAGCTATAAGATAAAAGTTGCACCGAGGAAATCCGAACGCAAGAAGAAAGAACATAAAGATCCTATCTTCTTGAAGTATAGTTCATCTATTATACATGCGGTATCATAAAATATGATGCATTTATAATTGGCCATCATCATAAGATAGATAATCATCAAATAATATATACAGTGTGTATTGCATGGCTCATATTTATGTGTGATTGTTTGATCACCGTCCATCATATGATCGTAGTAACGGTGGGGCTGTTCTTACTGCCCAAAACTAAATAAAAAACCTGTCACAGACGGCTGACAGCTTATTTATTTTGTTAATGCGCAGAATTAATTAATTAAAGAAAAGTCGGATGGGGACCCTATTCTTTTGGTCCCTTGTTTGAGTGGATAACGATCCTTTTGAGTAATAAAGTAAAAGCAATAAATGGCACTGGATCCCCTATACAAGCCAGGTTACATGACTCTCCTAGAACGAGGGGTATGTGGTGGTTCCTCAGACTGGTTCTTAAGTCTACGTGGCAGCGTGCTTTGATCTTAATTTCTTTTTTTACTCCTTATACCCACCAGCATTTTATATTGGATGACTGCTAACAAACGTCCAAGTGGGCTTTAGGAATTTGCCGGAGCATAAAGAATTAAAAGCCACAATAATTCTTCAACCCTCCATGGATAACTCGAATAAAGCGCACGAAAAAAAAAAAATATAGACAGAAAGGAATGCATCAATGATGGAGAGGTAAAATTGTAAATCCACACGAAATAATATTGTCACGTCCCGAACCCAACACCTGGGTCGGATACGTGATGGCCGCACACTCCTTAGAGCAAGTCCTAAAGAATATGCAAGGCCAAAAATAAATATTACAACCTTAACATCCATAACAATTAATTTCAACAATAATTCATAAAATTTTGTATAGGTACAAATTAAATTTCTTCAGTTCTCTGATCGGGTACTATAACACTCTATCTATCCATCTGCTCACCCATAAATCTAAGCCATGGCCAATCATGAACATCCTGTATCTCTGAAAAGAAAAGAAAGATGAAGGGGTGTGAGCTTTACAGTCCAGTAAGAATTCCCATATCACACTGATATAGTAATATAGTCTGAAAATAAAGAATAGCAATAAAATATAAAATCTCATGTTCAATGTCCAGAATAATGCAAACATTCATAAATTTGCTGTCTTGTCAAAATAGATGCATCATCATATATTAATAGGTGAAACACTTTTGTTCAACAATTGTTTCGTGCCTTATCTTTCATTTCTCTTTTCATAATCACATGATTTTTAACAGTTTCTTTCTGGCTCTGGACTATCCAAGTCTATACCTCAGTCATCATCCGGATCGAATCCACTTTAAAAAGTCTTTCAAGACTGTCCCAGGATGAGCTCCTGGCCGGCTGTCCCACGTACCAAAGCCCGTGAGAGACTGTCCCAGGCATAAGCTCCTGGCGGGCTGTCCCAGGCATGAGCTCCTGGCCGGCTGATCCACCTGTAAGCCAGTGGGGGCTGTCCCAGGCATAAGCTCCTGGCGGGCTGTCCCAGGCATAAGCTCCTGGCCGGCTGTTCCACATGACAAGGCTAGTCCATACCATATATCTCTTTCTTTTCATTTAATCATTATGTGTTGATTTCATCAATCAATTCTGTCTTGCATTATGATCAATTCAGATATGTCATATCCATATAATCATGCCATCAATCTCTGATACATATATATTGACATAACATACTCATGCTCAAAATCAAATAACAGTATCTCAGATATAATAAATTCATCGATCTCAAATCCGACAATGCAAAACCAATAATGCAAGACCAACAGTAAAATAGCATATATATAATAGTGATCATGTACAGAGATTCTTACCTTTACCGGTGACTGATCCAAACACAGAAATCGATGTTCTTCTTTGATTTATAAATTTCTCTAACAAGATATTCCACTTGATATCTTATGCAGACAATCGTATCTCTTCATGACCCTGATCAAATATAAAAATCACATATATAGAAATTACCGATAATTAATCTTAATACACAAATCGAGGATCTCTCTTAGGATTAATCAAAATTAGGATTTATCTAAGTATTAGGATCCTCCACTGATCCATAAGACTTTTAGAGAGAGAAAATCCATGAAGAGAGAGAAAATTCTAGAGAGAGAAAGTGGAGAGAGAAAGTGGAGAGAGAAACTTTCGTATCCTTCTGATAAGGCACTCATGATCGAGATCATCAGAGGTCCTATCAGGGTGACTCAATATGAATCAAGTGTTACAATTTCGAATAGAATCGACTAGGATCATATCTATCGCACGAATTTCGGAGCAATCTCAGATCATCTTATTTTCATCTCAATTTTATCCTAGGGTTCATGATGCAATCAGAGAGAGAGAGTAGAAAGATTCTAGAGAGATAAAATTCATAAAGAGAGAGAAAAGTCTAGAGAGAGAATCTAGAGAGAGAAAATGTAGAGAGAGAAGGTAGAGAGAGGAGAGAGAAAAGAGAGAGAAAGAAGAGAGAAAGGAGAGAGAAGAAAATTCTCTCCTTCTTCTTCTTTTTATTTTATTTATTTTATTTTTATTTTTATTCTTTTCTTTTCTTTTTCTTTTTCCTTTTTCTTTTCTTTTTCTTTTTCCTTTTTCTTTTCTTTTTCTTTTCTTCTTCTTCCTTTCTTCTTTTCTTCCCGCGGCCACCCTTGGCTGAAACAGGGGAAGACCGTGAGGTCCTCCCCCCCCCGCTTGGTGGCTCGGGCTCCGGCGGCTTGGCCGGAGATCCGACAACAGGTGGAGGCGGCGGTGGGCAATGGACGGTCGGCGGCAAGGTTCGACCGACAAAAATCAAAGAAAGATTCAGAAAACAGGGGATTCTTTCGCTACTGATTTTCGGCAAAGACGGTGGCCGGCGGCGAGGCTTTGGGCCAGGGGAGAAAGGGAAGAGGGAGAGGAAGAAGGGGAGGGGCTTACCTTGCTCCGGCGGTTGAGAAAAGCTCCGGCGAACCCCTTTTTTTCCCATCAAGAACCCGCGGATCCTCTTGGAAGAATCCCTCAAATTTCTAAAAAAATCTTTCCAAAACTAATTGTAGAGACATAAGGGAGGGAAAGAGGATTTTATAGAGGTGATTTCCTACCCCTAATCGGACTCTATCGATCCGATTTTGCCGGAGATGGGAAGGAAGAAGACTCCGGCTAGGAGTCTTCCTCCTCTGTTTTTTATTTATTTTTTTTTTTTAAATCTGGGTTGTTACATTCTCCCCTCCTTAAAATAATTTCGTCCTCGAAATTAGATTATGTCGTTTGAGATATCTTTTTCAAAGTATACATTCTTCATGTCATTCTCAAGCTTACGATAATATCATATATATTATTTATTTCTCATGATCTTGTTATAACAAAAATTATTTGAAATCTCAAACTCATCCCTTCTTATTGATTTCTCAACTTTTTGAAGAACTGTAACATTTTGGACTTGTATTAATATACTACCATTATTTGTCTAATACATTTCACTCGAAATTCATAATTATCTCAGACTATCCTTGATAGAAAAATAAATAAAGGTCAAACATCGGACACTCTTCACAATCATCGATTTCTTTCTTCACTTGACCTTCTAACAAATTTTATATGTAGACTCTCATCTTAAGAAAAATCTCAATCTTCTATATCAGTTCGAGTAACAATATTAAATTTTAAAAAAAATATGAGATCTATGTCAGGACTTTCTAAGTTTGAACTAATATCAAAACTATCAAGCTATTAATAAACTTGAGATATCTAGAGTTTTTGGCATTATCTACAATGAAGCAAACTACTGACAAAATTATCCGGCTATGATCAGATTAGATCAAAATTTATAGTATCCTTTCATTATCAATAAAATTCTTCCTTATTTGCCACTAATGTATTCCATCATATCTTCAAAATCAAAGAATTAATATTTCTAATCAATTTAACCCACCATATTTTTGCTGCGCACTCTGATCTTAATTTATCAAATTATATAATTATATCAAAGATAAAAATATCCTTATATGTTAGATAGATCCAACCTTCAAATTTCATATAAAACTTAGGGCAAAATTTTAAGTTTCTTTATCTTTACTACTTTTGGGTATAGCATATAAAAATTAAATCTTGATCTACTTCCTATATTTGAAATTATTGTATAAGTTTCATCACTCTTCAAGAATCCAACATATCTAGAATCAATTGGAGTTAATCTTAAATTTACCTTACAATCATTTAGATAATTTCTAAATCAATCTTTCTTTTTAAAAGAATTAATTCTAACTTGACAACTAAAAGAACTCAAGCCAACATCCTTATGAGTAGAATCAACTTGATTATTTCTTATAGAGCTCTCTTCATCACAATCTTTAATATTAATCAATAAATCTATACAAAATCTTATTATCCATACAAAATCTTGTCCCTTGTATAAGTCATTCCAAATTTAATACTAGCAAGATATCTTATTTCAATTCAGAAATCCGAACTCTGACTTGAATAATTAATACACTCCACTATCTTCAACAATGAAAGAATCTAATCCAAAGATGAAAATATAAATTATTAAGAATTTTATCATAACCTAAGTTCAGATATCACTAGAATTATAATTCTGAATAATTATAACCTTAAACTCAAATACCACTTAAATCATATTTCCTAGTGATCATAACCTAAACTCTAATATCATTCTATCATACCTTTAATGATCAAAATCTTAAACTCCGATATTATCAATCATACTCTGGTGATTATAATCCCAAAGTTTTGATATCATTTATATGACAATCCCTAGTGACCTTAAACTTGGGCTCTAGTACTGTTCTGTCATATCCTAATCACTGGTATCATTTGCTCCAAATAAACGTAACCTAAGCTCTAAGCTCGGATGCCACTCCATCACATCCTACTGATCTTTACATAAAGTTTTAATATCACTTCATAATCTTATGGATTTTAAACCTAAGCTCTGATATTATTCTGTCATATTCCAATCACTTATATCATATCCCTAATGATCCTAACCTATGCTCTGATACCATTCTGTCACGCCCCGAACCCAACACCTGGGTCGGATACGTGATGGCCGCACACTCCTTAGAGCAAGTCCTAAAGAATATGCAAGGCCAAAAATAAATATTACAACCTTAACATCCATAACAATTAATTTCAACAATAATTCATAAAATTTTGTATAGGTACAAATTAAATTTCTTCAGTTCTCTGATCGGGTACTATAACACTCTATCTATCCATCTGCTCACCCATAAATCTAAGCCATGGCCAATCATGAACATCCTGTATCTCTGAAAAGAAAAGAAAGATGAAGGGGTGTGAGCTTTACAGCCCAGTAAGAATTCTCATATCACACTGATATAGTAATATAGTCTGAAAATAAAGAATAGCAATAAAATATAAAATCTCATGTTCAATGTCCAGAATAATGCAAACATTCATAAATTTGCTGTCTTGTCAAAATAGATGCATCATCATATATTAATAGGTGAAACACTTTTGTTCAACAATTGTTTCGTGCCTTATCTTTCATTTCTCTTTTCATAATCACATGATTTTTAACAGTTTCTTTCTGGCTCTGGACTATCCAAGTCTATACCTCAGTCATCATCCGGATCGAATCCACTTTAAAAAATCTTTCAAGACTGTCCCAGGATGAGCTCCTGGCCGGCTGTCCCACGTACCAAAGCCCGTGAGAGACTGTCCCAGGCATAAGCTCCTGGCGGGCTGTCCCAGGCATGAGCTCCTGGCCGGCTGATCCACCTGTAAGCCAGTGGGGGCTGTCCCAGGCATAAGCTCCTGGCGGGCTGTCCCAGGCATAAGCTCCTGGCCGGCTGTTCCACATGACAAGGCTAGTCCATACCATATATCTCTTTCTTTTCATTTAATCATTATGTGTTGATTTCATCAATCAATTCTGTCTTGCATTATGATCAATTCAGATATGTCATATCCATATAATCATGCCATCAATCTCTGATACATATATATTGACATAACATACTCATGCTCAAAATCAAATAACAGTATCTCAGATATAATAAATTCATCGATCTCAAATCCGACAATGCAAAACCAATAATGCAAGACCAACAGTAAAATAGCATATATATAATAGTGATCATGTACAGAGATTCTTACCTTTACCGGTGACTGATCCAAACACAGAAATCGATGTTCTTCTTTGATTTATAAATTTCTCTAACAAGATATTCCACTTGATATCTTATGCAGACAATCGTATCTCTTCATGACCCTGATCAAATATAAAAATCACATATATAGAAATTACCGATAATTGATCCTAATACACAAATCGAAGATCTCTCTTAGGATTAATCAAAATTAGGATTTATCTAAGTATTAGGATCCTCCACTGATCCATAAGACTTTTAGAGAGAGAAAATCCATGAAGAGAGAGAAAATTTTAGAGAGAGAAAGTAGAGAGAGAAAGTGGAGAGAGAAACTTTCGTATCCTTCTGATGAGGCACTCATGATCGAGATCATCAGAGGTCCTATCAGGGTGACTCAATATGAATCAAGTGTTACAATTTCGAATAGAATCGACTAGGATCATATCTATCGCACGAATTTCGGAGCAATCTCAGATCATCTTATTTTCATCTCAATTTTATCCTAGGGTTCATGATGCAATCAGAGAGAGAGAGTAGAAAGATTCTAGAGAGATAAAATCCATAAAGAGAGAGAAAAGTCTAGAGAGAGAATCTAGAGAGAGAAAATGTAGAGAGAGAAGGTAGAGAGAGGAGAGAGAAAAGAGAGAGAAAGAAGAGAGAAAGGAGAGAGAAGAAAATTCTCTCCTTCTTCTTCTTTTTATTTTATTTATTTTATTTTTATTTTTATTCTTTTCTTTTCTTTTTCTTTTTCCTTTTTCTTTTCTTTTTCTTTTTCCTTTTCTTTTCTTTTTCTTTTCTTCTTCTTCCTTTCTTCTTTTCTTCCCGCGGCCACCCTTGGCTGAAACAGGGGAAGACCGTGAGGTCCTCCCCCCCCCCGCTTGGTGGCTCGGGCTCCGGCGGCTTGGCCGGAGATCCGACAACAGGTGGAGGCGGCGGTGGGCAATGGACGGTCGGCGGCAAGGTTAGACCGACAAAAATCAAAGAAAGATTCAGAAAACAGGGGATTCTTTCGCTACTGATTTTCGGCAAAGACGGTGGCCGGCGGCGAGGCTTTGGGCCAGGGGAGAAAGGGAAGAGGGAGAGGAAGAAGGGGAGGGGCTTACCTTGCTCCGGCGGTTGAGAAAAGCTCCGGCGAACCCCTTTTTTTCCCATCAAGAACCCGCGGATCCTCTTGGAAGAATCCCTCAAATTTCTAAAAAAATCTTTCCAAAACTAATTGTAGAGACATAAGGGAGGGAAAGAGGATTTTATAGAGGTGATTTCCTACCCCTAATCGGACTCTATCGATCCGATTTTGCCGGAGATGGGAAGGAAGAAGACTCCGGCTAGGAGTCTTCCTCCTCTGTTTTTTATTTATTTTTTTTTTTTAAATCTGGGTTGTTACAAATGTAATACTCTATAGATTCCGTGGAATACTTATAGGAGTATTTTCCAAAGACAACAATACCATGCGTTTGGATACACACAGTTATGAAACAAGCTTCACTCAATTAAATGAGTAGCAGCCATGTGGCATATATACTACGACCTCTAGAGCTCTACTATATCTGTAGCATTCTGAAACCATAGATTCTTGATGTTTTTTTAATGATATAAGAATGCAAAGGAATCAGCGAGCCACCAACTTTTGCAAGGACAATGAAAAGTATACCTCCAACTACAGTAAGGACCTGCCACGCTCTGTTGCAGGACTGGTCCAGACACTGCAAATTAATACTGCAATGTAACGCCTAACCTATTTCTCATAATTTGTACCTTCCGAGAAGCCAAATGAGTGCCTGTAGATTTGGCATGGGATGTTAAATCAAAAGCATTATCTTAAATAAAGATGAACGACGATTGGAGCAAAGTTGGATCAAATTAAAAGGAAACAAATTGAAAGAATTGCATGTCTAGCCCATTTGTTCTATGATCTTAAACCAATTTTGGTTATCCTTGGCACTTCAGCTAGGATGTCAAGCTTGAGTTCCTGACCCGTTTGTAAGGCTAAAGAACTAAGAGAGGATTTATTTTGTAAGCAATCACAATTTGCTTCCAAAATTAATGTCGAGCTTGAGTTGGGCTGGGTAAAAGTTTGCCACCCTTGAACATTGGTGGGAAATTGGGGTTAAAATTTGGACAACTGACTTGTCTAGACTTTAGCTGGTCCATATCCACGTTAGATACATGGTAACATCCCAGCTCTGGTAGTTCGTACGAGGCTGTGGTTATATCTAAAAACCGTGAAGCTATAATAAACTACCCATCTCTCTCACACACCAAGAATTTTTTTGCTTTGTTGGTTGATCCCAACTAGAAATCAAATTCCATGCAACCGGACAAGGAGGATTGACAGATCAAGACCAAACTGGTGCCGACGACTGAAAAGAACATAAAGTTGGATGGGACCAAATGTTGATAACTCATGGTTAATTTGGGTCCACCCCAGCCGGCCTCATCAAAAGGTACATTGCCGGGATAACGAAATATTTTTAAAAAGGCCATGGGGCAGCTTAAATGTCCCCGTTCATAATACTATAAATGGTTGTTTATCCCTTTTTTTTTTATTGAACATAGGCTTGGATAGAAGTGAGTTGCAGAGTTGGCATAACAGTTGTGGGTGCTTGTATGTGCTTGTGACTTCTCACCTATCAAATTTGGATCGTAACACCAAATAACACTGGCCTGAAAATGACCATTGCTGCATCACATCGTTAAGAATGTTTGATGCCGTGGATTACGTAAAATACAAAATAAATTTTGGATGTTTAGATAAAAAAGAAGAAAATGTCATGAAGTCATCCATAATAAGATAAAGATGATGCATGAGCAATCAATGCAGGCATATATAATGCATGAGTAATATTATGAGGTGTTGATTGTTATGAACCACCCTTAATAAGAGTAACCATTGCTGCATGACATGGTGCATGTTTGATATTGTAGAGTTATTTCAAAATAAATTTTGTATCTTTACAAAAGGAAAAGGAGAAAGAAAGAGAAGTAAATGTCACCAAGCCAACCGCTGTCACATAAAGTTAGCGCATGAGCAATCAACTCGAGCATATGCACATTATAAGGTGTCGATTATAATATGGTGTTGATTGGACTTTCTCATGCCATATGGCACCAGTTGGGCTGACCATATCCACACAATAATTTCTTGTGGCTCCCCTGGAGTTCTCTTTGCAGATTCTTTTCCAGGAAGAGTGTTTCATGCATTCTTGCATGATAGTCCATGTTCTTCTTTGACATCGTAGCCAGCTCTGTTCATCACGTAATAAACTTTTTAAACTAATAAGCTGAGCCGTAGCAGGTTTGAAACCTTAGCATGATCGTTGTCCGTCTTTGCATTAACAATGGTGACATCGCTAAACGCGCAAAAGATTCCTTTTACACGGACTTGATGGGAGTGGAGACCCTTCACAAAGCCATTGTAATGGGGGTTGCTTGAGAAAATTTTCGTTTGGACACCGCATCCATATATGACTTTTTTTTTTTTTTTTTTTTTATAGCGACGCCATTGTTCATCTACCAAAAAAAAAAAAATAAAGGAAAAAAATGAAGCCATTTTCTAAGTTAAGATAGATGATAGGTGGCCCATGTGGTCACTTTCCACTAGTGCAACACCATCCACGATTTGACCGCCACATATCCAACTGGGACCATGTGATGCGGAGAAATTATTGTTTGGACTTGGTCCAGATAGATCAGCTAAATCCCACGGTGGATAACACGCCACATGAATCCTTGTACTTCACGAATTTCTGTTTCATTATCCACCATGCACATGCTTTAAGATTTGTGCTGGTCTGCTTGGGCGTGGTACAGATAATAATTTCTCGTGTGATGCAGAGTGTAGGGTTTGGCCTAGGACAAAGAACCTTTAAATTATGTGAAATATTTTTATTTTTTTTAAAAAAAATGTTACATGAAAATCTAACATTTTTATTAAATATATCAAAATTTTATATCTAAATTTAATATATTTATTAAATAAATAATCCGATTCAACCCATATTATCTATTTATTTAATAAATTAAATTAGATTAAATAGATTAAATAATTTAAATAAATTTTTAATGGATTAAATAAATTTAAATAGATTAAACAAGAACAAACAAGTTGGGTTCAACATGATAAAATTAAGTTGAGTATTTTTTAAATAAGTTAAACAGATTTTAAATAGATTAATCTAATTATTAAATAGATCGGAATGGATTAAATATGGCAAAAATTTAAATTTAAATTCGACCTATTTAATAAATAAGCTTAGATTAATTGATTAATTCATTTATGATCCTAATTCATCCATATGAAATCTAAATTTTTTTAAAGCAGGTTGTTTATGGATCGAATCGTAGATTACCACCTTTATATGTATATGTAGCAATATTAAATTTTATCTTAATTTAATATCCAGAGCAATACCCTTGTATCAAATTAGGCAATTGCAAAATCAACCCATAGTGGAACGGAATTTGTTCGGGACCACATGTGATCATCACCCAAGACTGGAGGAGACCATCTTCCAAACAGGTGTATAGAAAATCTTACAAGAGTTTCAGGTATGTTCATTGTTTACTTGCATTACTCCTTGAAGGTCCTCCATCTCAAGATCCACCGTCCATTGCTATCCATCTCAATGGAAAAAAGTCAGAAACTATGTTTCACAATATGCAAGGGACCTAAGCCTATATGATTTCCATAAGAGTGGTGATTTATAAGTACATGATTTCTATAAGAAAAAATATATATAAGTGCACGATAAGGATATCTAATCTGTTGTGGTCATGGATCAAAAGATCGAATAACTCAGATGGTTAGTTTATGTCTCCACTTCCACAAACATGAGATATTATCTATTTTGACTCATGATCATCTTTAGGCTTCAGTGAACCTTTAGGCTTCAATGGGCTTTTAGGCTTCAATAGGCCTTGATCATTTAGAGTCTCACGGTTTTATCCTTTAAAAACTGTCTCACGTTGGGAGAGAAGGTTTCAATCCATATAAGCTATATTTTCTCTTGACTCATAACCGATGTTGGGCTAAAGAAAGTCTCTCTACACCACAACACAGCCTCCCAATCAAGAGAGAGTATGTGTGGATAGGAGGCATTCCCACAGACGGCACCAATGTTGTGGTCATGGGTCAAGAGATCGAATGGCTCAGATAGTTGGCTTATGCCTCCATCTCCGCATACGTAATGTATTGTCCGCTTTGACCCATGACCATCTTTAGGCTTCAGTGGGTTTTTAGGCTTCAATGAGCCTTAATTATTTAGAGCCTTACAGTTTTGTCCTTTAAAAGACACCTCACATTGGGAGAGAAGGTTTCAATCCATATAAGCCATATTTTCTCTTGATTAATAACCGATGTGGGACTAAAGAAGCCTCAGTTTTAATATATATATATTAAAACTGAGGTTTCTCCAAGCCTCCGTTTGACATGTGGCATGTTGGGTAAGGGAGAAGGAGCCACGTGGATGCCTAAGCTTTTCTGTTCACCCGTTTCGTCTAAATTTTCTTATTTGTCTGCTCTCAGGACTATTCACAGTGCCTAAGCTTTTCCGTTCGCCTGCTTTGTGGATGCCTTTCCGTCACAAATGGTGACGTCGGTGAGACCAAAGGTGCCGATGGTGAAGCCGCCAGTAAAGCTATCAGTCGCATTCTAGAAAAAATAGCAAGTCATTCGGGGAGAAGGGCCACCAGCAATAGCAATAGAGAGGAGGATCTCCGTCGCCATCACCACCATAGCAAAAAGATTTGTATAGGGAGGTGGTGCAGTCCTCTCGATGCATGCGATGGTGATGTTGGTGGATTTAAATGGGGACAAGCAGAAGGCCACTAGCAGCAGCAATAGAGACGAGAACCTCCGCCGCAGTGGGAGGATTTGTATAGGGAGGTAGCACGGTCCATCCTAGCACATGTGACGGTGGGTTAGCAGATGTGGATGGGGACGAGCAAAATAAGCGGGTGATTGCGATAGCCGCGGCAACTATGAAGGTGGCTGAGACAGCCGTGGTTGTCGTGCAGGCAGTCACCTCAGTGATAAGGCTAACAAACAACGGGCGGAGCATCGCTGGTTCACTGTCGGCATCGGAAAGTGGGAGGAGGTAGCGATATTTAGAATCCAGAATGCTTTTCGGGGTTATCTAGTGAATTGATCTTTCGTTTTTAGAGATATGTAGGAAGGAAAGCACCTAAGAGAGATTGGAGGAGGAAGGCCGATGCTGGTGACAATAGCGAGGGAGATGATGGTGGAGATCGGTGGGAGGTGATAGCGAGAAGAGCGGGAGGAGATTAGCGTCTTTCTTTTTTGGAAATCTATAGGAAGGAAAGCATCTGAGGGAGATTGGAAGAGGAAGGCCAGCACTAGTGACGATGGAGAGAAAGACCACAGCAGAGATCAGTGAGAGGTGGCAGCGAGGAGAGAGAGAGGAGGTGAGTGAGGGCTTGCGAAGATTTGATACTAAAAAAAAAAAAAAACTCCGTTCATCGCATGGGTCTATATACTAATGTGTGTGTATGTATATAGAAGCCTCTACATTGGCAGGACCTCCATCTGTCATATGACAACAATACAGAGGCCTCTATCTACCACGTTGCAATGCGCTCACAATGCTTGCAGAGATTGTGGGGGGGGGGGGAGCGATGGCATCGGTGGGCTAGAAAAAGAGAGAGGGTGAAGAGGGAATCGACAGTAGAGAAGCAGATGAGGGTGGTTGTGCGGCAACGAAGGGTGGAGCTGAAGACAGTGATCTTACTACCATGGGTGACAAGGAGGGAGTCCGAGAAAGTGGCGGAGATGGCAAATGAGGGGTCGCAGTCGAAGAGGGGAAAGGCGAGGGAGCGTCAAAGGGCGAAGGGGTCAAAGAGGGAAGGAACAAAGGAAAAAAAAGAAATAAAAAGATATGAATAAGGTATGAAGAGGTTGTGATGGTGCAAGGAGGGGGGAGGCGAGTGGAGGGCATGGGTGATAAAGCCGGTGTGGGAGAGATCAAGGAGATAGAGGCCGAGGAAGTTGGTGGTGTTGGCAGCGACGAGGGAAAGAGAAAGGATGAGGAGAGAATTGATGGTGCGAAAGCGGGTGAGGGCGATAGCACAACAATAAAGGGTCGGGTCGAAGACTGTGATCTTGTTGTCGTGAGCGATAAGGAGGGAGCATGAGGGGGTGGTAGAGATGGTGAATGGAGGGTCGCTGCCGGGGACGGGGAGGGCAAGGAAGCGACGAAGGGCGAAGGGTTCAAAGGGGGAAGGAATGGAGGAAAAAAAAACAAAAAAAAAAAGATATGAATAAGGAATGAATCAAATAATTAAATGTTATAATTACATAATACAAAATATTACTAAATAAATAATAAATAAAATTAATAGAATAGTAATACGATTATATATATTTAAAAAAAATTATGAATAGTATATAAAATTAAATAAGATTATAAATAAACTCATATATTTGAATAGATAATTATGACAAATATGGATACAGATACGTGCTGGATACAGATAATAACAAATGCTCTGCTCAAATTTTTATCCATATTCAGATAAGTATAAATACGATAATAGATCAAATATTCATCCAATTAATTTTCATCCTAAATTGAAAAGGAGCTAAAAGCAAACATTTAAAGTATGTCTTTTTTTAAAGGAGAGGATCGAAGAAGAAGGAAAAAAACAGATAGAAAGATTTAAAAGTAATTAAAAATAAAAATAGTATGAAATGATGAGTTTAGAAATGAGCTTCATGGAATTAGGATCGAATCTTTACAAGATTTATCCAATAACTTATAAATGTATGCTACACATAAAATATTATTTTTTAAATTATTTTAATTATTTTTAAAATATATATATAATAGATAAATAAAATCAAATATTATTTTTAAAAAATCGCATCCTATATATCGCATGGGATTATAAGCTGATAACAAAAAAAATGGTGGGCAAGTAAGACCTGGGTGTACCTTTTTTTTTTATTTTGATAAATCTAAATTTATTAAGCCATTTTAATTAAAATACATGCGTATGAATCAAAAAAAAATAAAAATCTAAGGAAATATTTGATGAAGTAGTCCACAAGGTAGTTCTTGTGTGACTAACTACATATGTTCCTATCTAATTAGCTACACTATCGGACTTTCTATATAGTACATGTTTAGCCTCATAGGATAAAAAGAAGCAATCAATCTCCAACATTAATCTATCAGTAATTGATGGAGACAAACCTTAGTGTAAAATGAGCACAAAATCATGGAACCACGATCATTGAATCACCTTCAATAACAACATGTGTGACCTTCAAATACTTAACCGCAAACAAATGCACTCCCTCCCATAAAACACCACTTATATTTCTAATAATAAAACTAGCACCATCCCAACCTCTTTTACTCAGAACACTGCCATCAAAATCACCTAAAGGAAATATGGGGATGGTCAATTCCAAGCAAAATAAATCATCTAAATTTCTTAAAGCATTTCCAACTTCTTGAGCCATCGATCTGCATAGATCTCGAAATAACTATTGCACAGTTTAATGATGGATGCATGCGAAACAAGATGCATCATTTTTTGCGTAAAAGATACAATCCCTGTCTAGGGCAACCATGCCATAGATGCATGAACATGGGATCGGGATTTGCTATGACGGAAGATGGGCTGTCGGTGCTCGAAATCAGACGTCAAGCGTGATGTCTTGGAGAGACTTGTTAACTAGCAAGTATTTTTGGAAAGCCTCTAACGACCAATAAACTGAAGTGCCACGAATAAATGCTTCAAGCCTGTTTTTGCTGTTCACTGCATAAGCCGGAACCACTTGATATATATATATTTTTTGGGGTAAAATAACTATTTGATATTTTGATATAAAAAATGCTGTCTTTTTTTTTTTTTTTTTGGTAAACAAAACATGCTATCTTTTCGGCATTTGATAAATCTCCTATCTTGGATAACTTTTATTTCAAGAGATCAATATAATTGTTTTGCAATTCTGATAGTTATGATAACTCGGAAGTCCCCACAATCATGACACTCGTTTCAACTAAATATTGGATTATAACACCAGATATAATTTCTAAACCCATATAACCATATGACTAAGTGCATTTTCATGTCACTAGCTGTCACGCCCCCGACCCGAGATTTGCGAATCGAGGGTCGCGGCAACCGCCGCATACTCATGAAGAACTCTCTCCATAAGCATGCAAGGCATCTCATCACGATATCAATGCATCGCAGCGGAATAAATTTAAATAATTATTATTCAACTGTAATTCAAGTAATTAAATCAAATGTCTTACATCCAATAAAATTTTTGCTAACAATAGATCTAAGTTCAATGAAGTTGACAATGCTAAATCTCGCCTCTAAAAGCTCTGTCCCAAAATTTCTTCCCACGTTCGAAATTAATTATCTGAATCTGAAAAATAGAAAGAAAGATAATGAGCTAGACAGCCCAGTAAGTAACAAGTATCTCTACCAGATATTTCAGATATTATATAATTTTCCAGAATAATGCTGCAATTAAACATAAAAATATATTTCATGCTGATTTAATGCAAATCCAATATTTTCAAATATTCACATATAATATAATCATAAATCCGATTCGATTCAAAACACTCGTAACTCAACAGCCTCGACTATGACCAACGTTTAACCCCCATTGGCGGGATCCACAGAATACCAGCGCACAACCCCCACTGGCAGGGTCCAGAAATACCAGCGCACAACCCCACTGGCAGGGTCCACAAATACCAGTGCACAACCCCCACTGGCAGGGTCCACAAAGTACCAACGTATAATCCCCATTGGCGGGGCCCACTGAAACATAGTTAGGCTGAGAGCATAAAATCCGATCTATATCAAAACACTTAGTACCACAACATATATCATAATCTTTCACTAAACATGTGCATAAATCGATATACCATAACATTTCAAAAGCATTTTTCTTTCAAAACATAATTTCATAAATCATGCATAATTTCAGAGAATAATTATTTATTTTCAGAATAAATATGAAATATCTTGGAAAGATGATTCATCACTTACCTTTCACGGAGCACTGAATGAACGGATCGACTAACTTCTAGGAGATTCTTCCGTGCCTATTATCCAAAATTATATTTTTACATTAATTTTAATTCAAAATTAAATCTAACAAATCCCAAAATTAAAATCTTGCTTAAAATCAGACTCGTCTCTAAACTCGATCAGAATCATCAGATGAAGCCTTCTCCTATGCTAATCCTAGAGGAAAAACTTTAGAGAGAGAGGAATCCATCAAGAGAGAGAAATATCCTAGAGAGAGAAAATTTTAGAGAGAGAAAGTAGAGAGAGAAAGTCCAATTTCAGAGAGAGAAAGTCATAGTTCAGACTGAAAAGGAGAGAGAGAAGAGAGAGAAACTCTCTCTCTCATCAATTTTAATTTTTCTTTTTATTTATTTATTTATTTATTTAATTACTTATTTGTTCATATATATATATATATATATAAATATTTATATATATATATATTTTATTATTATTATTTTCTTTTCTTTTCTTTTCTTTTCTTTTTTTTTTCTTCTTTTTCTTTTTCTCCTTTTTTTTTTTCTTTTTCTTTCCTTTTTCTTCTTTTTTTCTTCTTTTCTTTTCTTTTTCTTTTCTTTTCTTTTTCTTTTTCTTCTTCTTCTCGGTTCTTCCCGCACCGGAACAGGGGACCGGCGTCCCCTCGGCCTTGACCGGCCGTTCGGGCCACGGCCGCCACGGTGGAGGCCGGCGGCCGACGGGAATCACTCCCCCGGTCACGGAGGAGACATGGCCGGCGATCAATTCCGATCGCCGGCGCCGGAAATTCAAGGAGAAGAAACCCAAAAACAGGGTCGCTTTCCCGACGGAAAAATCAGCGACTCTCGTCGCCGGCAGCCGCGCACAGGAGCATGGGAGGAAGGAGAAGAAAGAGGGGAGGAAGAGGAAGACTTACCTCAGCCTCCGGAGACCTCGTCGGCGGCAATCACGGCGAGAAATCAACCGGTGTCCGCGGCTTAATTTCGGGAAAATCGGAGGGAAGGAGAGGAAGGAGAGGCCGATGATCGGTCTCAAGGGAAAGGGGTCTTCTTATAGATCACCCTAGGACTCCGAGGGGTCCTAGGAGTCCTATTTTGCCCGGGAATCACCGGAGAAGAAGACTCCTACCGGGAGTCTTCTTCCCGGTTTCTCTGTTTTTTTTTTTTTTTTTTTTTTTTTTTTTTTTTTTTTTTTAGTTTTGGGCTATCACACTAGCTATATCATTTATCGAACAGTTGATCCCTTCTTACATGTTATTTTCATTGTTTCTATCTTCAACTTTCTCAGGCTATCTTTCCCCCTTTTTTATGTTTTTTTCTCACTGGAAGCTATGGTCGTACATAAAATTGAACAGCACAAAGGAAAGTATTAACGATTTGTCCTCCCAAATTAATTTAACAAATCTCATACAGAGGACCCATGATCAAGACAAGAGCTTGCGTCTGGACCTGGCGTTGTGTCTCTAATTATTGGGAAGAAGAGTCCACTCGATCCCTAAGGCCTAAGGTCCATATGTACCCAAAAGAAAAGGACTGAGGTCCATGTGCTTTGAACCATGTCAAAATCTATTGGCCATCAGAAGTAAGAGATATTCTTGCATCCCAGACGGTATAGAAAATTCAACATAGAGTATATTATCTTATTCGATTAATTTATATAATTATTATTTTTAATATATATTTAATATTTATAGATTAAATTTTTTATTTAAAAATTTTACATGACGAAAATATTTTTATTTTTTTTAAAAAAATTATGGCATCACGTGGCATAATATAGTACAGGATGTCATAACATGAATGAGATATTTTTATCGAATCACTTCTCAATGCATATTTAATATTTATAGATCGATTTTTTTTAAAAAAAATTTTGAATGATGAAAATATTCTTATTCTTTGAAAAAAATTATGACATCTTGTGGATATTATGATATCCTGTATTATATTATAATATTTTGTAGATAAAAATTATGACTTTCTAAATACAGAATGTTATAATATGAACATAAAATGTCATAATTTTTTTAAAAAATAAAAATATTTTTTTAATATAAAATTTTTAAATAAAAAATAATTTATATATATTAAATATATATTAAACAATAATAATTATGTGAATTAATCGGATAAATCCCCCCCGGTGCGCAATGAATTTCACCCAGAAAGCCCACGGTCCACTCCGAATCAAGACGGCTTCGTCCGGCACCGCTGGTGAGAAAGAGACATAAATGATCAGAGAGAGAGAGAGAGATTTTAATATTTCTCCAATTATAGATCACTGGAGTTTACTGTTTTAGACCTCATCTTTTTTGCTATTTTCTTTTGGCAGTCAATGGTCTATAGACCTTATCTTCAGTGCAGTGTCGAAGGATGAGGGGATAGTTGAACCTGGCATTAAATCCGGTGAAACATTGGCCTGATTTATGACAGCATGCGGAACTGTTTGGATCATGAGCGGGGCCTCAGGCCCAAACTATGTTCATCTTAATCAGGCTTCGGGCTTAGGCTATGTAAAATATCAGGATTGCTATGCCCAAATCCAACCCATAATCAGCTCTACTTATGATATCGGAGAATATTAACCTCCTTTTTTGGTTTATCTTCCTCTAAAAGATCTTCAACAATTTTTAGGTTCTGTTAAAGGTTGTGAGGAGAAATTTATATGATTAAAATGGTAATCTCCAAGTTCCTATATTCCACAGGAGTAGATATAAACTCTATTCTCCAGGACAGAAAACCAGCTTTTATCCACCTTGTTTGTGGATGAAGATGATACGCGAAAAGATAAAAAATCTAATAGATTGGGTAAAAACTGAAACTCCAACATGTTCCTGCTTCCACTGAAGTCATGAGAATATGAATTATAATTATAACCAAGCAGTCCAAACTAGGTAAAATTAAAACAAAATTGATTCCAATTCTGCATTTTGAGAAAGATCCATCATTCAGCTTAAAGTTATGAAAAATCTCAAAACAAAAGAAGACGGGGAGCAAAATAATTTCGCTGCAAGATAAACTGCGTATGCTAAAAACTCTGTTCTATTTGTGCTCGAGCTCTAAGGACACGTTTGATTCGGGAAGAATTTTCTTTTATAGAAGTATCTTTCTGAGAAATAATTTTTTAGAAATACAATTTTAGCATGTTTGGTTGATCATGAAAAAATGATTTATTGAAGAATGATTTATGTTTGATTGAGCACCCATTTTACTAAGAAAATTGTATAGAATACCTATTATATGCTTAATAGATATAAAATCATATATTTTTGCTCCTAAACTTTATATAAATAATAAGTTATATGTATATTAATATTAATATAATATTAATATATTATAACATAATATTAGATCATAATTATTCATTGTATTAATATAATACTAATATATTATATTAATACGATAATAATATTTTTTAATGTAATAAATTTATTAATATCTTAATTCATATAATTTTATATTAATATAAATATTAATATGTACACTATACTAGTATTAATAAAAATATTATATTAGAATAATATCAAAATATAATAAATATTATATATTAGTATTATATTAATTCATATAAATATTAATATAATATTAATATAATATAATATTATCATTATTTAGTATTTCATCCCAACTATTCATTAATTTTACAAAATCTTAGCCATGGTCTTAAAAAAGTCTTTTGGGAGGAAAAAAAAGTACCATCAAAACCCACAATTCTCATGGGTTTTTACTTCCCATGAAATGTGGGAAGTAATTTCTCATAGAAAAATTTTTTTCATTCTCTCTCTTTATTTTTCAAGAATTATCTCTTTCTCTTCTACTTCTCATAAATCAAACGAGTTCCAAAGGTCTCGTAGATTGGCTGTGCTAACAGCCACGTTGATATGGATGATGTGAACTATGAGTGGGCCTCCAGGAGAGAACTGCCATCAAAAGAGGCCCAAGAAAGCCCCCGAGACGATCTAGGGCTATATCTTGATGGGCCTAGGCTCGGCTCTTGGATGGTTCAGAACCAGTTTCACTTTGATCTCAATAATCTCTTGCACACTGACCAAATTAAAGTGTTCAACTAATTTACTCAAAACAGGAAAATAGAAACAAATGGAGGTACATTGTCTAACCAGCTAACTGTAGTTAGAAAACATAATCTTTTTGCAAGCTTACAAACATACAAATGAAAATGTACATTATAAAAGGTATACATGCATGCATGTATATGTGTATTTTATATAATCAATCTAGTATTGATATGGTAAAAACAATGATATTTTGTTTCCCGTTCTTCTTTGTTCTCCTTTTTTTTATCTCTTTGAAACCAATGAAAAGATGATATTTGAAGATCTTGAACTAAGGTATTAAAACAATCCACGCCTGTAAGAAAACCCTCATGCAATATTAAATACACCTCCATAATAAAATCCTTCCAACACACACAGAGAATGACCTCATACCACCTAAGTTCCATTACACACACATGAAATTTCCTCCAATGATGGGTTCCCAATGTCTTAAATTCCCCATGTGGGAACTCATCGCTTGCATCATAATAAGCACGAACAAGCAATTCCCATAAGAAATGCTCAATCCAAAGGTAAGGAAATCTTAGTGTTCGCATGGAAGGGTTCACACAAAGAAGGCGTGTTTGCTATGGTCCACCAAGGAAAGAATCCATAACAAACCCTTTCTAGCACCAGCTTTTAAATGCCAAAGTCTGCTTTTGGCTACAATTTAAGCAGGTAGGTAGCTGAAGCTAAACAAGATCGAAGGCCAAGTGATTAGATCCGGTACAAAATTTTTATAAAATTTTTGGCTGCTCCTCCGCCAGCGTCCTCACGGCTACTATGGCTCCCTGAATCATTCTATAAAATCTTAAACATCCAGTTCAAAATTTTCTTGTATTACTTTCATGGTTCCCAATGTTAGATAAATTGATAGAAGGTCCATGATAATTTGATCAATATTTTTTTTGTTTAAATTTTGGCTTGCCTTTTCCAAATATGCTCAGCAACCCTCCTGTTTTTGTTCTCTTTTTTCATAATTGCTAAATGATGTTGGAGGCACCATCAATCGCATGCGAACTTTAATGTACCAAAACAATGGTTTGAAACTATAGCTCATGAATATGTTTCAATTTTGGAAGCTATATATAATGACATTAGCATTGCAATGTATTAAGGGACATGTAGACATGTATTTGAGCACAAAAAAGTGATCCAAGCATGAAAAAATTTTATGCTTTATAAGACTGCTAACGTAACCGCTCTTTTTTTTCTCCTTGTACAACACTACAATCTACAAAGGAGTCAAGTTTGCACCATTCCGACTAGAAAATTACAAGTAGTACTGATCTTGTATTTGGAGCCATCTAGCATTATCTAGAGTCTCAATTATGAACAACAGATATTCTTAAATTTGTAATGTATCATTCTATCAGTTGTGTTGATCCAATTCATGAATCTTATAAAATTTTTAATTTAATTATTAAAAAAAATCGAACAATTCCTTAATAGTATCTTAATCCTGGTCAAATCCTTCAGAATTGAAAGCATGGCAGGGTTTCCTAGCTAATAACTCAATAAATGCTGAAAAAGGCAAGGCAGCCATCATCCAAGGCCTAATTCGACAGTGTTCAATGTTGACAGCTTCTGTTAGCTACAACAAATGAATGGAGTTCAATTTGATGAAGGGAACTATATATTCGCATATCATCGTGCCACCATCCTCTACTCCTCTTCTACTATTTGTTGGTCTCATTCTCAACCAAACTGTATTAAATTGAACTTTGATGACTCTTACAAGGCATGTGGGCGAGCTAGCTGCTGGGATCGTTCCCGTGCCTTTGATTGACTTCCGGGGGCCAAGCATGGGAAGGATCAAACTATATAAAATAATGGTGGAAAGGGAGGGTGGAAGGTGACTCCCCAACGGCTACTTCTTCGCTCAATCAAAGGGGTTCATAACCATCCATGTATCTTGGCTATAGCTACCGGCATAGATTATCTTTCAATTTTTAAGGGGATGCATGTAAAGCGAGGGCCAAGTTGCATAACCGTTTGCTTATGTAGCCGCAGATAGAGACGCAAGTCTGGACCGATGAATATCCTTTGGTTGTCTGTACCTATGCTCTGCTAAACCTGATCATGGGCCGGATCTGGGCCCTGATCCGAAATTCGAATAAAAATAAATAAGTTTTTTTTGTACATTCCGATCCATGTAGAAAATCTAACTTGAAGCGCACCATCTTTCTAATTAGTTCACATAATCACCACTTTCAATGCACATTTAATGCTTGCAGATTGTCTTTTTTATTTAAAATTTTGTATGCTGAAAGTATCTCTGCTCTTGGATTATAACATCCTTTAAAAAAAATTATGATACATTTTTTTAAAAATTATAATATTTTTTAAAAAAATTATGACATCTAAATATCATAATTTTTTAAAAAATATATCATAATTTTTTCTAAAAGATAGATGTCATAATTTTTTTAAAAAAATATAATATTTTTATAAAAGAATATAATAATCAAAAAATAAATATATTTTTATTATATAAATTTTTAAATTAAAAAATAATTTATAGATATTAAATATATATTAAAAAATGATGATTATATAAATCAATTAAGTAAGATGAAGCGTTTCATATGAATTTTCTACACTACAGTGCATAATTTTTTTTTTTTAAATGAATAGAATTTAGACCACGAATGAATAAAGTAACTATCCCTCCAGAGAGACGGTGGGGTTGGGGCACCGACACAGAGGGGCGGCGCCCCCTAGCGCGTGGATTTTAATGCTGTTTTGGACCCAGCCATGAGGACACAATGTGACGGGCGGCGCCCCCTAGCGCGTGGATTTTAATGCTGTTTTGGACCCAGCCATGAGGACACAATGTGACATGGGGCATTTGACTTATTGCCCTTTTGTCCTCCACTCCTCTCGCTAAATCGTTTCTTAGATACGGAATGTGTGGGTGAGCATCTTCTAGGAAATAACAAGGGAAGGAGCACCACAAAAATGTGTGGGAAGTCCAAGTATGCAATCCATGAACATATATTGATGGTTGGGAAAGAAGGATGTGCTCCATGCATGTGAACAGATATGGCCCATGCCGGATTGCACAACTAAGGAAAACATAGTGCCAATAATGCAATACGAGCCTAATGCATCTGTGGGACTTCCCCAAGCACATAGGCCTCTTTCACATTATCACCAACCCCTTTTGCGTAACAGCAACCATTGGCTAAAGGGGACCATCTCTTAGGTCTAGAAGTTAATCTTCAGTGAAAAAAAGTATGCGTGCCTATATGCATGTATGTGTGAGAAAGAGAATTTTTATGTACCATGGTGAAGTTGCATAATTTTTTTGACTCGTTAGGATTTATTTGGATGGTCGGACCCAAATTCCATAGGATTCGTGGGTTGGATCAATACAACGATAAAAAATATAAATTAGTGATTGAGCAAAGTCTACAACCATCCAAGACTATCTTTTATATGGATTTTTTGGAATCCCATAGAGAGAAAAAAATGATCTCAATTGGTTTCAGACCAGCCCACTCTAAAAGCCCTAGGTATTGATAATATCAATTTAGTCTAAATTTATTTTCTAGTTGCTCTAATTCAAATCCATGAATCCTATGAAATTTTGGCCTAGATATTCAAACAGATCCTTAATTTTTTTTCATATCCTAACATGTTAAAGACCTTAAAAACAGACAAGCATGAGAACCGAGGAATCTAGCTAAGAGATGACAATTGACTGATGTTTGGGGATATATGGTAGTCCTGCTTTATGCTGATTGTGGCACAATCGATGCCATTTCATGGTTCATATTCAAAGAAAATTGATGCTTATTATTTGTCAACAAGGCTCTTTTCAACAAGCACCACCTGATACATGGTGTCATTTGCGTCACTAACTCCTATGATTAGAGTGGGGTGTGATTCCGCGTTGTTTAGAGGTTTGAGGAATTGTTATAGAGGTGCATATATAAGAGATTCTAAAGAACACTAAAGAAGGTTCAAAGGAAATGCTTTGGCATCAGTGATAAGAAAACGAGAGCTAATAGTAAGGTGATGTTAGGAAAGTTGGTAAAGGAGTGATACCAACGTAGAAGTAAAAACCAAACACGAGATCGTGAAGCGGCAACAATTTTTTAATTGATATCTAAGGAACGGCCACTTTCTTTCTTTTCAAAGTAAGAATGGAAAAAATTTGAAGATTCTTGCTAAAACTATCAACCTAAAATCATTCAAGACACAGTTCAAAATCCATTGTCGTCTAGTCCGGTTAGGATACCTGGCTTTCACCCAGGCGACCCGGGTTCAAATCCCGGCAATGGAAATGATTTTCTTTTACTCTTCTTGGTGCTCGGTTTCTCTGAGGGCGCCTCTATACGTCTACCAACATCTCTTTCTTCTTTTACTTCCTCTGTATATTCACTCTTTGTTTGAATGCATTGTGGGAAATGACTTCCTCCTCATTCCCTCAAAAAATAAAGCTATCCAAGTTGCAAGTAACTAATTTCCTGTAAGTCTCTTATTAAAGCATTATAAGTGGTTTAGTTGAGTTGTCGAAATGGAGATCAGCAAGGATTAAAATGGTTGCTCTTGCTGCTCCTGCGTATTGTTAATTTGGATGCATTTGCTGAACACAGAGATCTCTTTTTCTTTTTGGTGCAATAAACAGATCTCTTTCCAACTTCATGGTCATGAATCTACCATTGACAAACAGTTTTATAACCACAGTGGAGCTTTATAAAATTTATAACTTTTTGAAGAAAACCTACATATGTTGGTTGATCGATTGTAAAACTAGAATTAGTTTTCATATGATTCGCATGTTTGACAAAGTATGTCCAAACTGATGGAATAGGTCAAAAGTAGGACGGTGCTAAAGTATCATGAACCATAACCTCATGTATGTTATGTGTGCGGTTTATAATTCAAAAAACCTTCTTTGCTGTCATTGGCTTTTTATTTAAACCAACCCTTGATTATCTGGTGGGATTCATTGCATCATTTCTTGCCCTCTCTCTTCTATGTAAGTCCTATTCACTGCACGCTCGACCTAATATTCTTCTGGAAATTAAACATAGAATGTGTTCTGAAATATCATATGGGTTCTTTTCCTACCTACTGGTGTTGCAAGCTAATAGCATGAAGTTGGAAATAAAAGAAAAGGGAAAAAGAGAAAAGCTACAAAAGAATTCTTGTTCCGTTTAAACTGATGATGATGATGATAGATATAGATTCCTGCCAGTAAAAGAACAACCAAAAAGCAAAAGAAGCTGGAATCGACCATGAGCAAAACTTTGGACCTCTTGTTGGTCTTCTGTCAGTCCTCCCTCTATTCCCCTTCCCTTCTTTATGTTTGGGAGTGTGTTCAGTTCCCATCAACTCCCATAGTCTCCATCTCACACACTTTTGACTCTCTCTCTCTCTCTCTGCATTAAAAGTGATGTCCTCTCAGCTCTGCATCCATCCATATCATTCCATCCCAAACATGGGTGTCTGAAAGACTGCCACACTGGACTGGGTAGCTTGGTGGTAGTTAGAGGGGGGTGATGTGACCAAGCTCCCCACATAGCTGGAGCCCTCGTAATTCCCTCCAAAGACAATGGGGGTGGCATAAGGGATAGAATAGCAACTAGCACCGCTCTGTGCTTGCTCCTGCTGCTGTTCTAAAACACCATTTTTCCATGCAAGACTCCCCCCACTCCCTTGGCTAATGACACCATTAGAAGTTGTAGAGAAGTCAATAGCAGCACCAGAGGAGAAGAGACCAAAGCCTGTGGCTTGATTACTTTGTTGTTGTTGCTGTTGCTGTTGGAGTGCAAATAAGGACCAGAACTCCTGATCATCCTTAATGGGGAGCCCACCAAAACCAACTGAGGCCCAGGGATCCCAGCAGTCCACCTGCCGCTTGGCTTCGACAATCATGGCGCCAGATGAGGATGATGACCAAGATTCTGAGGCCTTGAAGGCCCGGTCCATCATCCTGCCTATGGGGAGGTTGCCGTTGGCAATCCTCTTGACATCGTAGCAGCTGATGTCAAAGTTGGTCATTGCATTGAGCCCCCGGAACTTAATGGCTGCAACGTCATAGGCCTCCGCCGCCTCCTCCTGTGTGCCTGTGGTGCAAACCCACGTCCCATTCTTCCATCATTTATCAATCACCGCACCTATTCTTCTATATCATTGCCTAAATTAACCTTGAAATACTTACTGAAGGTTCCAAGATAAAGATCTTTGTTGCCTGCTGCCCTTCCAATTCTTGCTTGCCACCGGCCATGTTGATGGTGTCTGTAAAAATTTTGAAATAACCCGGAAAAGTTTAACAAAATTTTATAACTAAAGAGACTAATAAAATCCACCTCGTGACACCAAATTTCACTTGAAGGATGGATGGACTGATATCACGAACCTGGTGACTCCTCTATAGATTGAGGCGCCTCTGGAGAACCCACTGCTCTTCCTGCACCAATCACAAGGGACGCAATCTTTCTTTCAGAAAAAGACACGTAACAGTACATGAGGTTGCATGCGCGCATGCATGTTTTTGAGATCACGTGGTGGTGTCATCACCTTCTGAGCGATGCGACGAACCCCTGTCGTGTCATGTTCTTCATCTCCTCCAGCTCCTTCTCGTAGTCGGAGATCTATGAAATACGTATTTATACGTCACCAAATGCATACTGTGTTTACTTAATTTCCAAATTTGACCTCCAAGTTTATAAAAACTATGGTAAATAGCTTACCGGGAAATTGGTGGTGGTGGTGGGACTCGGACCCCAGTATTTGAGCGCTGCAAGATCGTATGCCCTAGCCGCCTTCTCGTCTTTATCGTATCCACCTACATTTTGTCCCCCGTTTTAGTTGGGTAAAAAAAAAAATCTAATAATTAGATTCATTTCTATTTTTAGAGTTTCAAAAAGTAGGGAAGAGAACAAAAGCTTCTTACCTAGATAGACTTAGGAACAGCACCAAGACAGCATGTCGGCCAATAAGCAAGCGCCACAAGAACAGCAAAAGCGTTGAAAGAAGCGCACGTTAGCAAAATATTCATGAGGAAACTAAATTGCGCCCACGCAGACGTTACCTTGCCTCCCCTTCCGTCTCTTCCCTTCCCGGCGGTAGCTGTTGTCCCATAGGTGCGCCTCGTACCTCCCCGTCCATCGATGCCTGCCAAAAAAAAAAAAAAAAAGAAAAACCATTAAAACCCCAGGAGAAGATGGATTTTTTTTCTTTCCGGAAAAACCCTTATGAAACTTCTTAGCGCTCTAACCTGGTGACGCCGCGGTAGATGGACGTCCTCTGGCCGAAGGTGTCGACGGCATTCCGTGATACCGCCGTCATCGCCTCCCTGTCCTTCTGTTCCCCCGCCCCGGGTGGTCCCCGCGGAACCTGGAGGCAACATTCTTCAGTTCAGAGTCATAGATCATGCCGCACCCGCCGAGGAATTCCTCCAGCTTGAGCCCCACAGTTGCCAGCGCCGCCAGCTCCGCCGTCCCTCGCCGATCCTCTTCCGTCATCGCCATCCCACCTGCAATAGTTCCACCCGGGAAAAAAAGGAAAAGAACCGTCATACTCTGGAGCGCAGAAGCCATATACGAGAGGGGAGAGAGAGAGAGAGAGAGACCATGGGGAAGTGGGGAGGAGAGGGCTTCGAAGAGGTAGGGCTGGGGCTGGTGGTTGCAAGGGGAGAAGGCGAACCCGTTGTGGGAAGTGTCCATGTCGATGGGTTTGCCAGGGGTACTATTCCGGGAATAACGAGGAGAGGCGGAAAATTTTGATTTGAACTCTTTGAAGAGGAGAAGATGGGGAAGCCCGGAAGAAGGCCGACACGTAGAGAGGCGGAGAGAGAGCGCGCGCGCGCGCGACAACCAATGTATATTTTAAATTTCATTTATTTCTAAAGTTATGAAAAAAGAAAAATTGAAACCAAAAAAAAGGCTGGGGACAACTCCATGCTTTTCACGGGCTACCCTGGCGATCTTCAGCGACCGCTTGAGCACGACAAGAGACCGTGTCTGGTTTTGCAACGTAAGACCGGTGGAGTTGATTAGCTCGGGGGCTCCCGCAGGGGAGAAATCAGAGATACGGGGTTATCGGATGGGGGCATTGTAGTTGGGGTGGGGATGGTGGTGGGGGTGGTGTGGCCAGCAAAATATAATCCGTATTCGATTTATCAATTCAATTCGTGTTCAATTCATCGTAAATAGATTTAGATTTAGACTAAATGATTTAAATTATGAATGAATCGATCTATTTAATCTATTTAATAATTAAATCGAATTTAAATTTTAAATATTTGATCCTTTAATTCGTTTAATATTCAGATCAGATTGAGTCAGATAACACATTTAATCTGTTTAATCTATTTAACCAATTTCTGACCTATTTAATTCGATCTGTTTAATCTATTTAACCCATTTAAGATCTGTTTAATCTGTTTAACCTGTTTCTGATCTATTTAATCCAATCTGTTTAATCTATTTAATTTGTTTAACCTATTTAACACGTTTAACCTAATTTGACCTGTTGGGGTGTACCGACCGACCAACCGACTGACTGTACCGATCGACCGACCGACTGACTGGCCAACCGACCGACCGACTGTACCGATCGACCGACCGACTGACTGGCCGACCGACCGACCGACCGAAAGTAAGTCGGTCGGGCAGACCCTTTCTACCCTCCCGACCGACTGCACTAGGGAGTCCGTGCCCGACTCCCGTGACGTGCCCGACTGATCGTAGGAGGAATCCGAAGCTCTACCCAGCGTCCCTCGGCTGGCCACTGACCCAGGGTCGGACGGCTTCTCCAGGCGCCGTACTACCGCCAGAGGGTGTCAGTCCTGACAACGGCATGGCAGCGCGGCATTATCCTGCCTATGGCATAGTCAACCCTAGTGATTTGACGGCCCCACGGCGAGTTGACATCTTTACGGCGATTCTGACATTCTACAGTGAATTGACAATTCCTCAATTGTCCGCGCCATTAATGACGGTGCCATACCACGCTCCACTATATATATATCGGGGAAGGCGACAGTGCGGGGGGTCCGGCGGCAAAACTTTCAGGCTTGCTCCCTCTCACCCTTTCTCTCTCGATTGAGCTCTCTGTCTTCATTTCACTGTTGCCCAGTCTCCTCTTTGACTTGACCGTCGGAGGGTCCCCGCTGGAGCCGCCTCCGGTCAGTGTGGACTTTCCTTTTGCAGGTGCTCGTTCCCGGCTACCAGACGACGAGGGGATTGGCCGTAACAGATTGGCGCGCCAAGAAGGGGGGCACGGGACGTTACGGTACACTATCCCCGCAGAATTTGAGATGACAAAGACAAGGGCTCAGCGATCAAGGTCACCGGGTCGGCGAGGCATTCTTCCCATCGGAAAGAGGCCTCTCCTTCACCCTCCGCGGCGGAGCCCAGTTCTCCACGCCCCGCGGTGACCACGGAGGCGCAAATCACGGCGATTGTGCGGCAGATGACCGTGCTGACGGATGCGGTCAAAAGCCTCCAACAACAGCCGGTACGGCCACCGCCGTCACCGACCGGACAACCGGCGGCACGTCCGATGCCCTCCAGGAGCAACCGCCGATGCCCGCATCGATCCCCGTCACCTCCGCAAGAGCACCTGCCGCAGCGCTCCCATAGAGAGGAGGAGGGGCGACCTCGGCGTGATGCCCGCAGGTCCCAACAGCTTTCTCCCTCCCGGCTGGAACGAGCAAGGAAGGAGAAGCGACCGCGGACGCCGTCCGCCTCCCTCTCAGAATCTTCAGGAGACTCCACTCCTGGGGTATCCCAGCACCGACGGACGGACGACTACGAGCGCAGGTTCGAGGAAATCGACCGTCGGCTCACACAGTTACAGATGGACGGGCAGAAGTCTTCAAACGATGTCGACTTCCAGACCGCCCAACCTCTCTCCCGACTCATTCTTGACGAACCGATCCCCAGTCGGTTCAAGATGCCGCACGTGGAACCTTACGATGGCTCCACCGACCCAATCGACCACCTGAAGAGCTACAAAGCTCTCATGACGATTCAGGGGGCAACCGACGCTCTTTTTTGCATCGGCTTCCCCGCCACGCTCCGCAAAGCTGCCAGGGCCTGGTACTCCGATCTTCGATCGGAAAGTATCCACTCCTTCGGGCAGCTCGAGCACTCTTTCGTGGCTCACTTCAGCACCAGTCGGAAGTCACCGCGAACGTCGGACAGCCTTTTCTCCCTCAAACAAGGAGAAAACGAGATGCTCCGACACTTTGTGACACGATTCAACGCGGCCACGCTCGAGGTTCGAGACCTCAATGAGGACATGGCCATCTCGGCCATGAAATGGGGACTGAGGGCATCCCGATTCACTTACTCCCTAGACAAAACCCTCCCCCGAACGTACGCCGAACTATTGGAGCGTGCGTACAAGTACATGCGAGCGAACGAAGGAGCCTCTGACCGGCGCTCGACCGAGTTCAAAAGCCCGAAGGAAAAGCGGAGGAAGGGTCGGGACACCGCTGACCCTAGCAGGCCTCCGACCGTCGGTCGGATCTCGCCTCCGCGACGAAACCAGAAGTCACCTCGACGGCAGACTCCAAGGCTGACACGCCCCAGGTATAACTCCTATACTCCTCTCTCTGCTCCCCGTGTGCAGATTTTGATGGAGATCGAGGGGGAACAATACCTGCGACGGCCTCCGCCTCTGAAGGCAAAAGGCCTCGATCGACGAAAGTACTGTCAGTTCCACCGGGGCCACGGCCACAATACCGAGCAATGCATCCAGCTTAAGGATGAGATCGAAGCTCTCATCCGCCGAGGATATCTCGATAAATTTCGGAGGAACCCACCGACTCAACCCGTTGCCGACCGACGACCCCAGCCGACTGAAGAAGCGGTGACTAATCAGCCCACGGCCGGGGTCATCAATATGATTTCCAAATGACTAGGCCCGGGGGCGTCTGCTGGGGGGAGCCGACGAAAAAGCCACGCCCGGACGATGCGATCACTTTTACAGAAGAAGATGTTCGGGACATCCAAACTCCCCACGATGATGCTGTTGTTGTCTCGGCAACAATAGCCAATTATGATGTAAAAATTTTTTTGTGGATAATGGAAGTTCAATGAACGTTTTGTTTTACTCGACTTTCTTCCGGATGCGACTATCAATCGACCGACTCAAGAGGGTCCCTACACCCTTGGTAGGCTTCACAGGCGACGCCGTCACAATAGAAGGGGAAGTCACCCTGCCCGTGACGGTCGGCACCGAACCATGGCAAAGCACCGTCCATTTGACTTTCACGGTCGTCCAGGTGCCTTCGGCCTACAATGCCATACTCGGAAGGCCCGGACTAAACACCCTGAAGGCAATCGTTTCAACGTATCACCTTCTGGTTCGGTTCCCAACCAAATACGGAGTCAGGGAGATGCGCGGAGATCAACAGCTCGCCCGTCGATGCTTCCAGATCTCCGCCCAAGGTAATGAGCCGAAGGGCTCCCTGACGATCGACAAACTAGACCAACGGGAGGAGGAAGAACGGGGTTCACCGGCCGAACAGCTCGTTCCCATCTCGATAGCGAAAAACCCCGACCGACAGGTGTGGGTCGGGTCTCAGCTATCCGACCCAGAACGACGGCGGCTGGCGGAGCTGCTGAAGGCCAACACCGACATATTTGCTTGATCGGCAGCAGATATGCCGGGCATCCCTCCGAAGACAATAACGCACCGACTCAATGTCGACCCGACGGTGAGGCTGGTGAGGCAGAAAAAAAGGTCTTTTGCTCCTGAAAGACAGAAGGCCATCGATGAAGAGGTAGACAAGCTACTCGAAGTGGGCTTCATCAGAGAAGCTACGTATCCCTAGTGGCTCGCCAATGTTGTCATGGTCAAGAAGGCTAGCGGGAAGTGAAGAATTTGTATTGACTACACCGACTTGAATCGGGCCTGTCCGAAGGACAGCTTTCCACTTCCAAAGGTCGACCAACTGGTAGACGCGACGTCCGGATTTCAACTGCTCAGCTTCATGGACGCCTTCACGGGTACAATCAGATCCGAATGACGCCTGAAGACGAGGAGCACACTGCCTTCGTGACCCCCAAGGGCCTCTACTGCTACCGAATAATGCCTTTCGGGCTGAAAAATGCTGGCGCCACCTACCAACGACTCATCAACAAGGTCTTCAAAGATCAGATCGGGCGCAACATGAAAGTATATGTCGACGACATGCTGGTGAAAAGCGCGCGGATTCTGGATCATGTCCGGGATCTTGAAGAAGCTTTCCGCACTCTGCGACGACACCAGATGAAGCTGAACTCGACCAAGTGCGCCTTCAAAGTAACCTCGAGGAAGTTCCTCGGATTCCTTATCTCACAATGAGGAATCGAGGCCAACCCCGAGAAAATCAAGGCCATCATCGACATGCGGCACCCGGACACCAAGAAGGAAGTCCAGTAGCTGAATGGAAAAATCGTCGCCCTCAGTCGATTCATCTCTCGGTCGGCTGAAAGATGCCTCCCGTTCTTCAAAACCTTGCGGCAGACAAGCAGTTCTCTTGGCCGGACGAGTGTCGGCAGGCTTTCGAGGAACTAAAGAAGTACCTCACCTCTCCACCACTCCTTGTGAGACCAGAGGTCGGGGAGGTCCTGTACCTCTACTTGGCCACTTCCCCAGAGGCGGTTAGCTCTGTGCTCATCTGGGAGAATGAGAATCGAGTTCATCAACCAGTATATTATGTCAGCAAGGTGCTCCACGAAGCTGAGACTCGGTACTCAAGGGCAGAGAAAATGATTTTCGCCCTCGTCATTTCGGCACAGCGACTCCGTCCGTACTTCCAAGCACACGCCATTGTGGTCCTCACCGACCAGCCCCTGAGGGCTATCTTGCACCGCCCTGACACGTCGGGACGGCTGGCGAAATGGGTTATGAAACTGGACGAATTCGACAACCAGTACCGGCCACGATCTGCCCTCAAAGCTCAGGTTCTGACCGACTTCATCGTCGAATGCCCGACGACCGACCTACCATCGGGGGAGGGGGACCCCGTGAAGGTCGGGACCTCCGACTGTGACCTTGATCCGGCCTGGGTATTGCATATCGATGGGGCTTCCAACGCTCAGGGGAGCGGGCCGATTTCCTGCTCACCAGCTCGGAGGGGGTGGTCACTGAACACGCCCTCCGATTCGACTTCAAGGCCTCCAACAATCAGGCCGAGTACGAGGCGCTCGTTGCGGGGTTGAAATTAGCACTGGAGCTCGGAATAGACCGTCTCCAAGTCTTCTCCGACTCCCAACTGATCGTCGGACAGACCAAAGGCGAGTTTGAAACACGAGATCCGACCATGGCCAAATACCGCCAAAAGGTGAAAGATCTCGTGGCGTCCTTCGGATACTTCGAGATCTCCCACATCCCTAAGGTGGAAAATGCTCGGGCCGACGTGCTCTCCCGGCTCGCGACGTCCGACTATGGCACCTTGGGCCGGACCTTCGTACAAAATCTTGAGCGATCGAGTATCGACGAAGTCGAAGAGGTACTACAATTAGCGGCAGGGCAGAGCTGGATGGATCCGATCACTAGGTACCTGACCAATGGATCTGTACCCGAAGACCCTGCGGAAGCCAAACGACTCCGGTGGACGGCTTCCCAGTACGTGATTATCCACGGCCGACTGTACAAAAGGTCGTTCTCCCTTCCCTTACTCAGGTGTTTTGAACCGACCAACGCAGATTATGCCCGCCGAGAAGTGCACGAAGGAATCTGCGGGAGTCACTTGGGGGACAAATCTTTTACCTACAAGGTCCTGCGGCAGGGATACTATTGGCCCACCATGAGGAAGGACGCGACTGAGTTGGTCCGGAGGTGTGAACCATGCCAGAAGTACGCCAACGTACAACACCGACCGGCCAGCCAGATCACCCCTATTGTCGCTCCATGGCCCTTCGCTCAGTGGGGGGTCGACATTCTCGATCCTTTCCCTCCAGTATCAGGCCAAAGAAAGTTCATAGTCCTCGCCATCGACTACTTCACCAAGTGGGTGGAGGCCGAGCCCCTGGCGCAGATTACCGAGCGGAAGATGGAGGACTTCGTCCAAAAATCCATCATCTTCAGGTTCGCATTGCGCATACCATTATCACCGACAACGGGCGACAATTCGACAACCAAGACTTCAGAGACTTCTGTGCGAGGTTTCACATCACACACCGACTAACCTCGGTCGGGCATCCACAGTCCAACGATGAGGTCGAGGTGACCAACCGGATCATATTGCACGGACTCAAAACCCGACTGAATGAAGCCAAGGGCCTCTGGGTCGAAGAGCTGAACTCCATCCTATGGGCATACCGGACGACACCCCGTATTCCGACCGGAGAATCACCTTTCAGCTTGGCCGATGGAACAGAAGCCATGATCCCGCTGGAGATCGGATTGCCATCGACTAGGGTCGAGCAATATCGTGAGCCGGACAACTCCGAGTGTCGGAGGGCCGACTTGGACCTCTTACCCGAGCTCCGACGCGAAGCACAACTTCGTATGGCTTCTTACCGACAAAAGGTGGCCCGGTATTACAACGCCAGGGTAAAGCCAAAGCTCTTTCGACCTGGAGATCTGGTCTTGAGGAAGGCTGAAGTCTCAAAACCCTTGGATCAGGGAAAACTGTCCCCGAACTGGGAGGGACCCTATAAGGTAGCCGATGCCTACGGACCGAGATCTTACCGACTGAAAACCCTGGAAGGAAAAACCATCCCCCGAACCTGGAACGCCGACAATCTGAGGTTGTACCATCAGTGAAACCTGTACTTCCCCCCGTTTGGAATACAAACTCAGCTTAAACTTCGGAGCCTGGAGTTTTGGCCCTTCGACATTGGTTCGGTGCTCCCCAAGGAATGCAAGCCCCCGTCGTCCCAACACAGACTTAACATTTTACTGCGGGTCGTCGGACTGGCCGCCGATGCTATGTCGAACGTTCGAAGGACCGACGCGCTTGCGAAAATGGGGGTTACACTCCTTCTACAACTTTCGGCTAAAACGTTCGGGCAGAATGATTAGCCGACTCGCCAACCCCACTCCGACCGGGAAAGGCAAAAGCGCCAACGCAACCAACGCTGCGTTCGCGACTTATCGACCGGGTCGAAGTCGGTCGAAGGGTATTCGGCTTACCACCGTTTATCACACGGTGCTACACAAGTGCCCGACCAAAGTTTGGGTGATGGGAACTCGACCAACCGTCGTCTTCCCGACCAGACACGTCGACTGCGCACGATAATGTAACAGATGCAGTCTAACCGATCACATCGGACGACATTCGGGCCACCGGGATGCGCCTGAAGGTCGGTCGACTTCCTCCTCCACGAACGGCCTTCGACTCCGCCAGTGCGGCTGACTCAGCGCGTTCGTGCCTTAAAATTGGTCGACTCCCGACTGAAGCCAGGACGACACGCGTTCGACTTCGGTATTCGGTTTGCGGCCTAATGACGGATGTTCGGTCAGGTCCTGACACAGGCGATCAGTGGTCGGGGTTCGTCTTTGCTCACCTCACACTGAATCGCCGACTATCTCAACTAGCGACTCGGGATGGCGATTGGGTATCCTAATGCGTTACGCCAAGGCTGCTTGGCGCTAGAAGAAGTCCGCGACTACAAGCACATCCCAGCAGGCAAGAAAAGGAAGTCGAAAGAAAAACTAGAAAGTTCTTAAGTTCATTCGGTTACAAGATCGGGCCGAAGCGCGGTTACAAGTGTATTAAGAAAAACAAAAACGATAAAAGCGGGCGAAGCCGATCATCCCTCGGAGTCAATCTCTTCGACTGACGGAAGCTCGGGATGACCGGTGTATCCACCGTGCTCGGCACTGGATCGATGGCCGATGCAGGATCGTCGGTCGGAGCTGGACTGGCGGTCGGCGCCGAATCATGGGTCGGGGCCTGGCAGGAAGTCAGGGCCGTCTCCCCTTCGGCCATTTGCTCCGGGACGGCCTCTCCCACCACGGCGACGCCTCCCGACGATGGGTCGGCCATCTCTTCCGTGGCTTGGTCCTCGACCCCCGGTGGGATGATGCCGCTAAGGTCCAGCTTTGGGTACAGGGCGTGGACTGCGTCCCGACCATCCTCGTACCCCACCCGATACGACGCGAAGCCGGACTCCAGCAGCTCCTCTCGGTACCGGTCGAAGCCACGAAAGTCGTCCACCGCCCGACTCGCCGACTCCTTCGCCGACCTTGCTTCCGCTTCCGCCCGGCTGAGAGAGTCCTTCGCCGACTCCGCCTCTGCCTTCGCTATGTCAGCGTCAGCCTGGACGATCGACAGGTCCTCCTCAGCCTTGGCGAGCTTCTCCAGGCTGACCCGAGCTGCTCGCATTCGCCCTCGAGCTCGGCGGCGACACCATCCCGCTCGCGCCGCAGACGGTGCGCAGTCCGACCCTTGCGCTTGGCTTCTTTTCGGACCGACTTAAGCTCAGACCCGAGACGAGAGACCTCATCCACCAACTTCGCCTCCCGATCGATCGACTACTTCAGGTGTTCGACCAACATTCCCCGGTCGGCTTCGACGGCCGCCGCCCTGTCCTTCCAAGCCGCCCGGACGTTCCCGAACCTCCGGTACCCGGCTTCAAGTTTAGACATGGTATAGATCAGCTGCGGATGCGGGCACTACGTCAAGAAAATGAAGTAATGAAGACACTAAGGAAAAAGGAGGCGAAGTAGAACTTACCCCGACCATGGTCGGATAGAACGAAGATAACATCTCGGTCACTTGCCGAGACCTAGCACCTCCACATCGGCTGGGAGGAGGATCCCCTGGCACAGCCTCCTGGCCAGGTTGTGGTCGGCCAGCACCGACGCTCCTTCGGGGAACTGAGTGCTGGGCGGGGCAGTGCGACTCCCCGACCTTGTGTCGTCAGCGGGGTCCATCGGGGCTTTCCCCCGATCGGCCACCCCAGCCGATGGATCCGGTAAGGAGGGGATGCTCGAGTTTGACGCAGCACCCCCCGTGGCAGCTGCAAACAACGTCGGATAGCGTTCGGGTTCCCGAACTGCATCCGACGCCACCCCCGTCGGCGAAGCCACCGACGTTCCTTCAGCCGCTGTCTCCGCCGGCCTTTCCTCTGGTTGCACTGTCGAGCCGAGAGTGCGATCACCGGCTCCGACTGATCGGTCGCCGACGCCGCGACGGTCGGCGCCGTTGTGGAGGTTTCTTCGACGGTCGCGAGGGTCCGACCCCCGACGTCGGCCTCTTCCTCGCCGCATACTGTCGAATTTCAGCGTCGGTCGGCCTCATCCTCGGTGGTGTCCTTGCGATACCGACAGAAATATTAATATAGGTACAAGAACGAAGGCCAAGTGAAAAGACAACCGATGGATCGGACGATACCTAGACGGGGGACCAAGCTCAGGCCAGCGTCATAGAGGGCTTGTTCGGTAACAAGCTCCCTCTGCTTCGGGACCGACATATCCTTGAGTCGGTGGAAGTCCTCCCGGTCGTCCGCCTCCACCCGACTGTTCTCGTTCGCCTCGGATCGGGGCACGCCCCAGTGAGAAGGGAAGCCCCAGGGAGAAGAAGATGAAACAAAGAAAAATGGTTCTTCCACCCATGGATGGACGATGGAAGGCCAGTGATGAAGGAAAGACCCTTCCGGGGGTTGAAGAGCCACCACCTCGGGCCTTAGGGTGGGGTCAGAGGATAAAAAATGTCCGGAAGAGAGAGATGCGAGGGTTGGTCGGCAGAAGCTGACACAACAAGGCGAAGCTGATTATTAGCCGGACAGAGTTCGGTGCTAGTTGCGCCGGACAAAGTCCGTAATAATCCAGCAGATTCCGGACGAACTCCAGAATCGGAAGCCGAAGACCAGCCCGGAGGTCCTCGACGTACAGTGCCACCTGGCCCGACGGAGGGTTGTTAACCCGACCGCCGACCCTTGGGCGGAAAGTTGGAACTGCTCTGGGATACGATACTGATCCCGAAGCCGATCAACGTTCGGCCCCGAAAGTGAGAAAATCTCAACTTCCGGAGTCGACCAAGGGTCATCGGTCGGGTTTCCCGACCGAGCCCCCTGAGGTGAGTTTCCGGCCATAGCACCAGAACCAAGAGAAAGGCGAGACCAAAGAAGAAGGAGAAGGAAGGAGGTTTAAAGGAAAGCTAAGGCAAAACAGGAGGAAGCACGAACCCCGGGTGGACCCTTGCGAGAGCGGAAGAGAAGGCAGCTGCCGGCGACGACGGAAGAAGCACTCGGGCAGAGTCTTTATAGCAAGTCGTCAGGAATGGAGCCTCAAGCGAGTGGCCCTATATATATAGGGCCGTTAAATGGCCGAGATGACCCCACGCCGACCGAGATCCCTCGGATGGGCGACACGTGGCGGCATCCGGGCCCTCCCTTCGGCCCGATGGTTCGGCGCGCCCATCCCGGGAAGGCCGCACCGCTTTCATTTAATGCGAAGGACACCGGCCCAACAACCTCCGACACGTGGCGAAAGGGCCGCGGTTCAGAGTTAAATCGCTCGCGATGATTCGCGTTCCCGATGGGATGCCTGACAGCACCCCGCGCTCCCAGAACCGGCGCTGGGCGGCGGTTTGCGTTCCCCAAAAGGCGCCGGACATCCGATCGTCTGACACCGAATCGTCCGGCGCCCGATCATCTGACACCGAATCGTCCGACGCCCGATCGTCTGACACCGAATCGTCCGGCACCCGATCGCCTGATACCAAATCGTCCGACGCTCGATCGTCTGGCACCGATCGCTGGCACCAGATTGTTTGACGTCCCATCATCGAACAGCGGGACGTCTGACGTCGACCTGGCCGGACCATCTGTCGGTGAGATCGGCAAATTCGGTCCAGGACGCAGCAAAGAATCCACTCCTTTCGCCTGCGTGGTGACACGGGTTAATGCGACGTCAGGCTCAGGAGTGGGGGGGGCAACATTGGGGTGTACCGACCGACCAACCGACCGACTGTACCGATCGACCGACCGACTGACTGGCCGACCGACCGACCGACTGTACCGATCGACCGACCGACTGACTGGCCGACCGACCGACTGACTGGCCGACCGACCGACCGACTGAAGGTACGTCGGTCGGGCAGACCCTTTCTACCCTCTCGATCGACTGCACTAGGGAGTCCGGTGCCCGACTCCCGCGACGTGCCCGACTGATCGTAGGAGGAATCCGAAGCTCTACCCAGCGTCCCTCGGCTGGCCACTGACCCAGGGTCGGACGGCTTCTCCAGGCGCCGTACTACCGCCAGAGGCTGTCAGTCCTGACAACGGCATGGCAGCGCGGCATTATCCCGCCTATGGCATAGTCAACCCTAGTGATTTGACGGCCCCACGGCGAGTTGACATCTTTACGGTGACTCTGACATTCTACAATGAATTGACAATTCCTCAATTGTCCGCGCCATTAATGACGGCGCCATACCACGCTCCACTATATATATATCGAGGAAGGCGACAGTGCGGGGGCTCCGGCGGCAAAACTTTCAGGCTTGCTCCCTCTCACCCTTTCTCTCTCGATTGAGCTCTCTGTCTTCATTTCACTGTTGCCCAGTCTCCTCTCTGACTTGACCGTCGGAGGGTTCCCGCCGGAGCCGCCTCCGGCCAGTGTGGACTTTCCTTTTGCAGGTGCTCGTTCCCGACTACCAGGCGACGAGGGGATTGGCCGCAACATGACCTATTTAATAAACATATTAAACGAATCGGATCGGATTATCTATTTAATAAATAAATCAAATTTAAATTTAAATTTTTTTATCCATTTAACAAATAGATCGGATTTGGATTGAAGATTTTCTGATCCAATCTGCATTGACTCGATCCATTTATGATCCGATCTGATCTGATTGCCATCCGGAGATGGGGTATGGTTGGTGTAGAGACAATGAAAAGAGGGAGCCGTGCATCGGACTGCATTCCCGCTTGCCTCTTTCTCGCATGATAAGGTCTTGCCACGTGGCACTCCTCGCAGATTAAAATGAAGCGTAAGAAAAGAATCGGTGGAACCCACGCCCGACAACGTCTGATTTATATCACATGGCCATAGCGACGGAGTCACTCAGAATTTGAGCCGCTAGCGGAAGTGCAAGGACTCGGCATACGCTAGTTCAAATGGTCCACATTAAGCCGCACAGCTGAACTGATGAGAGCTGAGACACTGAAGGCGGTCACGGGAGCTGGAATCCGCGAGGGACCGGACGCCATCAAGTTCGCGGTGAAGCGGTTATCGGACGGTGGTGGGCCTTCCCCACCGCGGAGCTGACCTCGTTCCTTTCCCTTGATCGCTTTTTCTTTCGTCACGCTGTCCGACAGAGAGAAGGAAGAGACCAGAGCAGTGGAAGCTCCACCGCACCATGCGTCCACGGATGCATAACTTGGTATGATGATCCACCGCCGTGGGGTCAGATTTTTCGGATCCCAATTGCTACATAGCCGTTTGATCGATGTTCCCCACATCGATCCGTATTGGAGATGGTGGAAGCCGATTAAGACTCGAGAGAGAGGGAACGAAGTGAGAGCCATGAAAGACCGGATAGCATTAATGCCATCATGCCTAAGGGAAAGGGACAGCAAGATGCTAACGAAGATGGGAATAATAAAAACCTGATCCTCCTACTCTCTTGGTTATGTAACCTTTCCTCCAGCCCATGATTTACAATACTATAAATGCTATAATTGCTATTTTAACAGTTTCAGCCCATTGAATGGGACAATATCTTCCCGGCCTTTTCTCAAAAGGCATTACTAGCTTGGCTTTCGACCACATTCCTATTGCCTTTCAAGTACAATCTAAAGTTTCAGAATAACAAAATTTTCAGATTTGAAAGTTGGTGGATAAAAGAATATGACCTTGATGATATGGCTAAGGCTCAGGGGAACGAGAGCTTACTCTTGAACAATAGGCTTCTTTAAAAAGGATGGCCAACAAGAACCCAAAGGATAAATTGCTCCATACCCATGTTTTAGACAAAAGAGAAGTTAGTGACCTCTCCACATGCATATCTAACTAAGCTTGTTGCTTGTTAGGCATGTATCTTTCCTTCTAGGGTGGGCTAATATTTAGTAATGTTGTAGTCTTTGAACAGCTTAAAGGTTATATTGGGTATGTTTAAATTTTCCATTAGGATTGGGCTAAAAATCCTGATGGATTGGCCAAGAATAACTACTAAGGTACCAGCTAGTCTTGTATTCGTAAAATATCCAAAAATAACTTTGCAGTGGATCAACCTGAGTTCTACAGAAAGTAAGATTCTGTATCTTTGGAGTAGATTTGCTTGAATTCCATGGAAGAAAAAGATCTGAATTTGTAATTAGCTTTGGATATTTTGCCCAGCTCAACTTGTAGACCATGATCTTACTAGTTGTATCAGTCCAGTTTCCAAATCTAATAGAATTTCCAGCTTAATTAGATACAAAAATTCAAACTAACCCTTAACAAAAGAAAAACCTAAAGGTCCCATATGCCTCAACATTTTTAAAATGGTCAACCAAACTTTATAGGAAGGAGTTGTATCTTTTAGGCAAAAGAAGGACTCACATTCATCCGCACAGATTCACCATTGGATCACCCATCAATAGATCTCAAAGTGCTCCAAATTTTTCTTTTCCTACTTGCATAAATCTCAAAGCAACCAGTGAATGATCCAACAATGGATTTGCACCTAGAAAGATAAATTCTTTTTTGTTCGAAAGATACCATCTTGATCCATGCTTCGTATAGGTTTTGCCATGTCTCATGAAGGCACAAACATGGCAAGTCCGAGCATGAAAAAAATAAGCAAAGATGATGGAGAAAGTGAACGAGAATAAAAAAAATGAGATTGAAAATGTTGGAAATACCTTGCAAATATAATAATAACAGAATTTTGTGAAACATCGTTTAAAATACAGAAAAAGCTAACAAGACTACAATAAGATAAAAAGAAGAAAATTTATGATCGAGTTATATTCTAAAGTGTTTTAAGATTGATCCCATAAGATGTGTGGATTGTTTGAGAATTTTATTTCAAGATAGAATGCAAACTGTCCATGCAATAGATGATATTTGAAGCCAAAAAGGCGGTAGAGAAAAGGAATATCCTAGAATATCCATGCAACCTTGAAAATAACTGATTAAATTTTTAGGCTACTCAATAAAGAAATGAATAGCCTATTATATATAATAAACAGCAAGTTGATCGAACAATTAAGTCATAATGATTAAAATATAAATATAATATTTTATTATGTACATAAATGATAAAATCATATATTAAATACATTAGAAAATTAAGTTAAATATGTGAGAAAATACGCATGTGAACATCACGGACAAGCCTGCAGGGCAGGTTCTCTTTGGATGAGCCACAGTATGACAAATAACAGTGCTCCAATCTCTGAACCAATCATCCCCACCTAGCTGCCACTCCTACAAATTAATGCACCAAAGGTGGTTGCCACCCCTATGGACGGGCAAGTGCACCGACACCATTAACTGTGGTTGCCTCACCTGGTAAGGCAGCACCCCATTAAAGTTGAGTGGTAGCTAGGGGTGCAACCATGGAGCTCGCCATGGAGGTCGTTCTCCTAGGTCCTAAGTTGGTTGACCGTGCGAGGGGTTGTGGCTTGTTTGATTGTAATCTTATGAGTTTGAAATGTTCCTTCAGCGATGGAATTATTGTTGGCCTATTTGTCTGTAATCTTTTTGAGTTTGAAATATTCAGAAAGTAATTATCAAAGATTCGTTTAGCAAGGGAACTGCAGATAATTTCTTCCTGACACATTCGCATGAAGACCCCAAAGTTTTGCAGTCCCCACATGGTAAATTAGAAATCTATTAGGTAATTAAACATTCAATTATTTGGGTTCTCAACATAATTTTCTGTTTGGTCTTCATCTTCTCTAGCTGCTGCTATAATACTTGATATAATATTTAATTTTTTTATATTCTCGTTTATATATAAAATAAATTTTTACATTTATATTTAGCCCCATCTATTTAGGCCAATCCAGTGGCCATCAATCTGATAAATTGAATCATACCGATCGAGACAAATTTCTCGAATCAGTTTCCATTTGATTTTTGTATGTGACTGATTGGTTTTAATTTAATTTTATAAAATAGATTTAAATCAAATCATTTCGAGTATGCCTCCAAACTATCTGATCTACTGTGCACACATCTAAGATGTTTGATTAATCATTAAAAAAATATTTTTTTATTTTTTAATTTTTAAAAAATAAAAATCAAAAAATAATATTTGATAATATCATGAAAAATAAAAAATTAAAATTAAAATAATTAAAATAATTATTTTATATGTAAAATAAAATTTTTTTATTTTTTTTTTAATTCTACACATCTAAAATGTCGAATCAAAAAGTAAAGAGACCAATTTTTCATCCTCGTCGAGCTTTCACTCTCCATTCCCTTCTTTTTTTTTCTTTTTGAACTCTTTTCTTCGTCAAGCTCTTACCTGCCATCTTCAAATATTACTTTTTACTTTATAACAATTGTTACTAAACATATTTTTTATTTTTTTATTTTTATTTAATAATAAAAATATAAAATATAAAAAATATTTTTTAAAAATTAAAAAACAAAAGTGTAACCAAACGCACCCGTAGTTTGTTGTTGGATGCTCTTTAAATGAATTAAGTGTTGGAGGGATTATTGCTTTCTTAAATGTTTAGGTTGTACTTCCAAAGCAAACATTAGAGACAAGAATTTCACTATTTTTTCTTGGATTCTTCGTCAGAACTGCTTTTCTTTACGAGGTGCCTTTTCGGTGCATAATTCGAATGTGAACTGCTTTTGTTTCTTGGGGGTGGGTGCTGCTAACATGGCTAAAGGGAACGCATCTACGTGAATTGTTTCTGTAGTCGTTCTTGTGACTTGGAGGGATGTTTCTGCGACGTTATGTGCCCGGCCTCTTTCGCGGAAGCTCAAAATTCTCCCATTTTAAACGATTTGTTCTGTATAAGTTGGACTATTTGTCTTTGGTGATGATTTCATCTTGTCAAAAATCAATTTTCATCAACACTTCGAACCAACATTTCTTTTTCTAAAGTTGACATTATTATTTTAGAAGGTCTATATATATTTGAAGGTAACGACTGGTCCATGATGAATTCCGTTGATGATATACTAGATGCTGACTCCCTCTTTTGCTGGAAAGCTAGCCCTGACTGTATTGGCAGGGGGTTGGCAGAAACACAAGGAAGAGAGAGAATAGTCACACCTAGCTTTGTATGGAAACATTGCTTCTTTGAAACAAGGCATGAGGAATTCTGATAGGTTTTATTTGATAGTCACGTATTGTATTGAAAACGGAGCAACATCTTGACTGGTCAAGGTACTCTTTTTCAAAAGCACTATTCTGGTAGTTGATACGAAAAATTACATCCTGCATCATATAAATTATTGTACCATATTTCTATCAATCTTATTCATCATATGCTCATCTTGATTCCCACCGCTATTAACTCGTTTTGAATTGTTCGTGGTGCACTACTGATATGGTACATATAGTGTAGGATATAATTTACACTATTGATATATATTGATTATCTATCTATTTATTTTATTTGGTTAGTTTGATATGATGGTTAGAGATTGATGTCATATGTGAGAGGAGGTAGCAACACTTATCAACTGCCAATTTTTTATGGTCATTCTTTTTGTTTTTTCTTTGTGCACAAGGGAAAACTGCATCCATATGATGACAATACAATCAAGAAAATCTACCAAATAATTTAAAAAAACAAAACAAATGTTATGCACACATGCATATATAGACATATTTTTGTGGTAGCTAGAATTATTTAAGTATGGCATGTGTGGTGAAGAATTTTTTATTTATTAAGACGTATACAATTGAGAACGGTGTAACAAGGCTAGGAAAATTCTGCCTAGACATGCATATATGTATGACATATTTGTTGTATTGTGAAGTACTCCTGCCATGTATTTATTAAACAAACATAGATACGTTGGGATTTAAGAGCTCATAGCAAAGGGCTTACATGGTGAGATTCTCAACATGATGAAGTGTTGTGGCCCTGTGGCAGCTCGTTTAGCCTAAGATGTCTTGACCAACGATGTACCCTATCATCAATCCAATGAGAAATACAAATTTACTTTTGCTGTGGCAACACCCATACTCACATACTCCCCAATGGCTCTGGACCCCATGCAAGAGGCGCATGTATGTGTGAGACTCCACGAAAGAATGTTAAAATTTTTCATTTCATGTGTGCTAGGTTGTCATTCTTTACGAATCTCCTTGACATCTGTTTAAGTAAACGCTAAACCATCTCAAGGTTTTTCAATCAACTTATGGCACCATTCATAGTTACATAAAGAAGCAGACACGGGTTTTGTCAGATCAATTGGGACTTCGATGGTAGGTCCAATAGCAACTACAAACACAGATTCCGGATCCCTCTCTTCACTCATCACAATGAAGCCTTAGAAGGTAGATCTCGTCAATCCAACAACCTAAGAGTAAGTAGAGAGAAGATTGGATGGTCTTAAGGTCGCTAATAATCCGTGCATATGTTCAGCTACAGGTCAAGAATCTATAGAACATGATAACTATAGTTGGTGTGGATCAATGATCCAAGCTACAATTCATCCCAGTTAAATGTGACCATGCATGATTATACAACACCATTTTTATGTATTTCAGTAAAGCTATTTACGAAGTATTGGAGTAGAAACTCTCTTAAATCTTTAACAAATAAAGGTTAAAGGCTTTGCTTTATTTTTCATTTTTTTAAAAAAAATTCCAACAATTTAACCTTCCATCGCAACTCATAAATAAGGGAGAAATATTGTCAAATTATTGCATCATATCTCGCCAATTTGATTCTCATACAAACTTAGCATCCAGCAAGCGCAGTCCTGTTTGAGAACTAGTGCTCTTCTTAAAAGGCGCCACAGAGTCTGACATGAGCATGATGAGATTTTACAACTCAAAAAAAAAAAAAAAAAAAAAAAAAGGGAAATATATTGGAATTCACAACCATATTGGATTGAATGATTTTTGAATACAAAATTTTCGTCCTGAGGTGTGAGTTGCTGGAGCTCTACAAGAAATGTGCCCAGTTGCGTGAGTCTTTATATTTTCTTATATAAGAAAACGTGCAAGAATTCCAAGGCTGACGTAAACTAACATCACATAAAGGTGCGGCGTGGCGACTTATGAATGGACAAGGTCCTTGGTTCACATCAGTGGTCCCAAACACTGTAGCTCGTATGTCGACGTTCCCCGTTCGCTAGCTAGACGCCTCCAATAACCTTCCAAAGAAAGCCTGCACGTAGTCATTTTTCTCACTTAGCCTGCACGTGGCCGTCGACCGCAGAATTTGTGTTGGAAATCTTCTTCTGTACAGCTGTGAACGAAGAAATGTCAATGGCTTAATGGCTTACTTCTTTTTATCCAATAACGTTTTGCCTTCGGTTTCACTAACGGCTTTAAGAAGACAACATAGTTTTCAAATAACTACGTCATGTCTAGTATTTTATACAATATTTAAGACCCGCATGTCTACTGGCATTTCAATAACGTGGATTTTTTTTTGTTAAATAATAATGTGGATTAAAATGGACCCCGTGCACGTGGAATATCTCCTTGGGATGAATTCGTTATTAAGCAATCCATTGGGCCAATTCCATGGTTTAAATGGCTTTTACTTTTTCCATTGAATGATTCTCAGATATATTTGTATTTCATCACTGGATTAAACGGCTGACCTTGACTCTAAACTTAATTTATCTTATTATATTATTCATTCAGTAAACCAGATAATCTTATCTCTCTAGATTTGAATTAATTATTTTGTAATCATCTAAAAATATTTAATTTGAAGACCTATATATATTTGAGTGGAATTGCAGTGTCGTTACAAAAAAGCAGTTTAACTTTATGGATCTACCTTTTTTATTATTTACATGTCATTTCATGGATCAATGATGGAGATGAGTGAGAATTTATATCTGCAGTCAAATTGTTCTTCACTCTATATGACTTTTCAATAAAATTAAAAAATAAAAATATTTATTAAATAATTTTTATCGATTCATTGATTATTACATAATGACATTATTGATGACTTTGCCACCTATCTTTTTATCAAAACATGCTTAACTTCGCATACATCAAGTGCCCCAATATGATGCAAGTCAACCAGATATTCGATAAAATATCTATTAGAGATATCCATATTTTCTATAAACTCTTCTCTAAATGTGAGAATTAAGTTTCATCATAATTCAACAATTGTAATTTAAGTTACAACAAAATTTGTGTTACAGTGCAACTTTGGATAAATATAGATTGGAAAACCTCTCCTGCACTGTGGCCAAGAAATTTGGATAAATGCTTGTTTTCAAATGTGGCAAGATAAAATTTGTCTTAAATTTCTTTGGTCTGTCAAGATCTGCTGCTGTCCAGTCTAAGCATAGAAAATTCGTGGCGGTAGGGCGGCAGAGTATCCGCTGTCCACATATTTTCAAAAGGGGCTCCTCCCTACCTCCACATCAGGGGTGTCGGGGTGACCATAACATCAAGGGATCCTCGCGCAGATTCCACGGACAGATACCCGGCCGATCGGTTTGGCTGTCCCCCGGGGCATTCCGGTAAAAACACTCAAAACCTTTCGACGCGGATCAGATCCCCCTTCGATCCCCGGCGCGTAGGGGGAGGTGGTGGTCTGATGCACACTCGGTTGGTACGTGTCGCTGGCCCTGCCCCTGCCCGCTTCCAAACCCATAAATATACAAACACCGTCACCCCCCACAACGTCCACGCCCTTTCACAAGTCCCCTTTCTTCCCTCTTCCCTCTCACACTCTCCACTACCAAACCCCTCGCCCGCTCTCTTCTCTTTTGCTCTTCTCCCCTCCGAGAATCAAGAAGAGAGAGCGAGAGCGAGAGCGTGAGCGAACGAGGGAGGGGGGGGGGGGGGGGGGGAGAGAGAGAGAGAGAGGTGATCGGGGGATCGGGATCGATCGATTGGAGGATCTTCGGATGCGGTCCGGGGAGATGAAGTTCTCGGCGCTGGATCTGATGTCGGCGATCCTGACCGGGAAGTACGACGGGGAGGGGGTGGCGCCGGAGATCCGGGGGATTGCCGGCAACCGGGAACTGCTGGCTGTGCTTACTACGTCTGTGGCTGTGCTGCTCGGCTGCGCGCTCCTGCTGCTCTGGCGGAGATCCGGCGGCAAGAAGGAAACCCCGGCGGTCGAGCCGCCACGGCCGCTGGCGGTCAGGGACGAGCCGGGGCACGAGGTCGATGACGGGAGGAAGAAGGTCACCGTCTTCTTTGGTACCCAGACTGGTACCGCGGAAGGGTTCGCCAAGGTTAGGGTTTCGATCCCGCAACGACTTCTTGAACCTATTCCCAATGATAGTCCTAAAATTCCTGTGTTGACCAGTCTCTGACCGAGGAGGCGAGGGCTCGATATGAGAAGGCTGTCTTCAAAGTTGTTGATCTGGTACGACCTTTTCCTTTTCTTTATTGGAATTTTCTGCGATGATTCGAGAATTCCCTTGCCGTTTGATCGACTGTTTGTGGTTTGATATTGACCAGTGGCCCTTTCTTGTTTGCCCCATTATTGGTAGGATGATTACGCAGCTGATGATGATGAGTACGAGGAGAAGATGAAGAAAGAGACTCTGGCGTTGTTCTTCTTGGCAACGTGAGCTGTAGTTTGTATGTTATTATTCCTTTCCCCTACACATGTTGCTTATTTATTAACCAAGCGTGGTTCGGAAATCACAGTTATGGAGATGGTGAACCAACGGATAATGCTGCTAGGTTCTATAAATGGTTTACGGAGGTTAGAGAATATTATGATGGCCTTTAGTTAAATTTATCTTCTCTTTGTTGTATTTTGCCATGGCGTTCTGAGGGCAGTGCCTGGTTGTTTGGTTTTAGGGGAAAGAGAGAGGGGTTTGGCTTCAGAATCTTCAATATGCTGTGTTTGGTCTGGGGAACAGACAGTACGAGCATTTCAACAAGGTTGGAATATAATTTATTTATTTGTTTTTCTTGGTACATTCGATGAGAAACACACTTGTGCTGATACACATTGCGTTAAATGTGTTTGTGTTTTTGTGGGGAAAATATAGGTCGGAAAGGTGGTGGATGAGATCCTTGCCGAACAAGGTAACGCCTTATATAATGTGCTTTGTTCTTTCATCATATTCTGATCAGGACAATCGATATGAATTACTTTAGTTTGCGTTTTATTGATTTTTTTTTTTTGGTCTGTGCCCTATTCATACGATTTTAAACAAACTGATATAATAAGCTTTTGTCTGACTACATTTAGAAAGCTGGTACCTAGATCTCTTTATGGTTGCTGTGCTTTCTTGTGACACAGGAAAAACCAATCGGCTAGTCTCCTTTTAGATATACTGATTTATGCTTGAGAAAGTATGTGCTTGGCTCAGCCTAAATATAGACTTGGGCAGTTACACATGGCTCTGATGATGCCATGTTCTTTGTCAAATATGAAGTGACACCTAATACACGACCAACTTGGGAATAACCTTCCAAACCTCTCAAGAGAGTGAACATGAATTCTGTTTTGATACACTGGAGAGAAGAGGGGAAAAAAGAAAAGGGATGAAAAAAGAGAATAGAAGAGAAAGAGATTAACTCTCTCCTCTTGCTTGAATGCACAAGAGAGAAGAAGAGAAATTTATTAGAACCATCCTGTTTTCGGGGCAAAAGAGGAATAGAAAAACTTATTTTGGACTTCTAGTCTCTCTCTCTCTCTCTCTCTCTCTAATCCCTCCACTTTTGGAGAGAAAAATTGTGATTTTGGTGAGAAATAACTTTTTTGTGTTCCCTTATTTTCTTACCAAATGGGAGAGACTCAATCACTCTCCTCATTTCTCTTCTACTCTCTCCATTTATCTCAACCCAGAAAGGGTGTTCAAGAAAAATTATCTGCAAGAGGTTGTGGCCCCAACAATTCTGACAAATCTTTCATTTAAATAAAACATGATGCCGATACAAGTTTTTTTTATACTAGAATCTAATCACGTTTCATTCTCAAACTGACCCTGAGATGCAGAGATCTAGTTCTTACTACCCAGATAAACAAATCTTATTTCCAATATAAACATTCTCGATATTTTTATATCTACCTACTTCTAGTCCATGATATGTTCTCAAGAATCATAGAATCTGACTTACATTTCTGTATTAATTATTCATTTTGAAGTTGAAAATTTTGATTCAAGTAATAAATCTATTCTTTATGGACGTTCTTCTATGATAAAAATGAAGTCAAATGAAACTTGTTGCATGAATTATGGGCAGTCTTTTACATTTATATGATTCATGATTTTTAAGGGGTCTTGACATGTTGTGAGAAAAATTTGGGGTTTAGACATTATCACAGCTTGGGGGCTTCAATCATATGAGCACTTGATCCAGCCAATCTTGTTTTCAGATATCTAGTGTATGTTCTATAGTGCTTTAATTAATCCTATGGACAGACTGGGAGTATGTATAATTCTATTTGTGTGGTGCAGCGAATATCATCTATTGTAATCAGCAAGGTCTGGGGGAGAAGAACTTCGATAGAACTAATGAGCCTTTAGACTAGAAGCATCTGAAATTATCTTTACTTTAATAGTCTAGTTGAGAAAATACAAACATTATATGCTCTCACTCGAAGATTTGTAACTGTTCCCTTTCAGGGGCTCTAGCTGAATCAAGTCACCGAAGCATGTCACTGTCTGACATGAAAATTATCCATCACTTTTAAGTTAATTTAGGCGCATGTTGTAACATTTTTTTCACGTCTGAGATTTTGATGTCTTCTAATTCAGATAGAATGTTGAAATAGAAAAAGAAATGGAAAAGGTTCACATCGAGGGAACCATCCATCCCGAGATCCTCTTCAAAGGGGATCAATCCTTCTAGTTCTCCAAAAGAAGAACACTCTTAATCAGAATTCTCCTTATAAACATATATAATTTACGGAAATAAGTACCTCTTAATAACAACCCATATATAAGAAACACTGAAATAACTACTAATTTTAATATAATAACTCCTAGTAAAATGAGTACATATCATTCCACCACCCTTTAAGCGACCATGTCCTCACGATTGGCCTTTTGTGCTTTAGTGGTGGGGGAGGCCATCCAACTTCCTCATCTTTGTAGCAATTTGATGTGACTTTTCTCGCCACATGAGAGTAATGCTTGCTGTAATTTGGATCAGCATCTCAATCTTTGATGCCTCCATCTTGCCCCTCCACAAATGGTGATGACATAGATTGGACAATCCCTGAAAATGGTATGGTCCATCTTCCTCCTCCTAACAATTTCGATGGCTTCTTGAATCATCTTCTTGATATTTCTCAAGCCTTCATCAAATTGGTCCTGTTCCTCCAGCATGTTCTCCAAGAATTCCATAACTTGCCAATCTGCTTCAACCGCTTTCTTAACAAGGTGTTTTATATCACTTAAATCATCACAGATCTCCAGTAAAAAACCATGCTGCATAGTTGTTTTCTCTGATACACCAATTGATGCATACCTTATTCAGATAGGAAAAGAAATGGAAAAGGTTCACTTTGAGGAGAGCCAAACCTTCTAAAATTCTCTTTGAGGGGGATCGATCCTCCTTGTTCTTCAAAAGAAGGATGCTCTTAATCTGAATGCTCTTTACATTCATGGTCATACAAATAAACATATATAGTTTACAAAGCTAACTACCTCTTAGTGAACACCCATACATAAGAAACATTAGAATAACTACCTATAACTAACCTCTAGTCCAAAACTCTGATAATTACTTTTAATAAAAATAACTTTAAATAAAATGAGTACACAAAAAAATTTCTCAGCTAAATTTTCTGGGGTTCCATTGTATAAAATATCCTTGCTATAACATGTAGTTTCTAGACTCTTATAAATCCAATTAGGAGTTTGCAAGAAAAATTTATTAATCAGTCGCTTGTCTATTTCTGTTTGCTTATTAGCAGTTTGTCATTCTTTTGACTGGTTGCTTTTCATTTTTGGTGGAAGAACGAAAATAAAACAAGTTGACTACACATTGATGCTTCTATTGGTTGGAGCAGTCAACTTCATTTTTTGAAATTTTACCATATGCGGTAAAAACTGTTTGAGTACCTCTGTAACTTGGGAGTTAGGGAAGCTTCTGTAGGTCATCTGATAGCTGGGTGATGCACACTGCAATTTACATAAGGTGTTTCTCTGTGTGTCTTGTTCCCTTTTTTTTTCACTTGTTACTGAAATTAATTTTGTTTGTTACTGCAGGTGGGAAGCGCCTAATTCCAGTGGGCCTTGGAGATGATGATCAGTGTATTGAGGATGACTTTACTTCATGGTATGAATGACATTATATTAGCAAGTGTTTAAAAAGCGAGGAGCTTCATGCTACCTACACAAAACAAACCTTGCCTCCTAATATAATTATAAATTATATTCTTGACTAAATCTACTCTATGATTGCCTTCAGGAAGGAGCTGGTGTGGCCAGAGTTGGATCAATTGCTTCGAGATGAAGATGATGCACCGGGTGCATCTACCCATTACACTGCTGCCATACCTGAATACCGGGTTGTGTTCCTGGACGGCTTAAATGCATCACATATGGAGAGGAACTCGAGTCTGGCCAATGGTCATGCTGTTCATGATCTTCAACATCCTTGCAGGTATTAGAGAAATGTCAATGTTTATGCCAATATTTTCTACCATGCAGGACCTGCTGCATCTGTAATTTAGAACCTAACATGTGTTAATTTTCAACTTTGAAGGTCTAATGTGGCTGTGAGGCGGGAGCTACATACACCAGCTTCTGATCGTTCCTGCATTCATCTTGAGTTTGACATTTTGGGAACTGGGCTTGCGTAAGTTTCCTCTTATTTGCTTCACACATGTATCAGAAGCAATTTCTACCCCTTTTGGTCTGCTTCCTATGGTACAACTTTTCTTTATCACAAAATTATTATCTTGATGTGCATCGCATCATCAAATTTTAGCCATACATCAGTATAAGGAATGGGTGCTCAGTTCATTTTTCTTTCTAGAATTGCTTCATGGTGCTCCATGTTTGTCATCAATTCCTCTGTATGCTTTATATGTTCTTATATATGAGTTTCTTGCTGTCTAAACAATTAAAATGTTTCTGCATGTTATCTTTTGTTTGATGTCAGTTAATGATATTATGTTGAACCAGAAATATTTGATGCATAATCGCATAGTCTACAATTTTATTTTCTGAATTTCAAATATTAAATTTAGTCATGTCATCTTATTGGAGTCTGTCGATTAATTACTTTCTAATATTTTGTTATTCTATTCTTGATGAAAAATTGTAATGATCATTTTATTCTTTTTTAAAACATAATATCTCCTGACACTTTCCTGCAAAGTAAAATATTCATTCTTTTTACTAGGATAATCTCGAGTCCTGTCAATTTAAAGCTTCTTGTTACAATATAATACTCTGGAACCCGAACTTTATTTGAATGCTGCGGAAACTATTACAGTATGCAGAAGTTATCATCATAAGTAGTTGCTCACCTTGGAAAATATCTCATATTTGAAATGTCAGGTATGAGACTGGAGACCATGTTGGTGTTTATTCAGAGAATTGTGTTGAGACTGTGGAGGAGGCTGAAAGACTATTAGGTTATTCACCAGATACATTCTTCTCCCTACATGCAAACAAAGAAGATGGCACACCATTAAGTAGCAGCTCTCTGCCACCTCCTTTCCCAACTCCTTGCACTTTGAGAACTGCACTTGCTCGATATGCTGACCTTCTAAATTCACCAAAGAAGGTCTTTTTATTGCATATAATTTACATTCTTAACCTTTCTACTTCTGAAGTCTTCAATTGATTCTTTAATTGTGTGTGTACAATGCATTTTCAGGCTGCTTTAGTTGCTCTAGCCGCTCATGCTTCTAATCCAACTGAAGCTGAACGATTAAGATATCTAGCTTCACCTGCAGGAAAGGTTTGCATTATTTCACAGGAAATTGAATGCTTCTGCTGTTATTGTCTAAATTTGGTTGACATGTAACTTTTGGTTTCAGGATGAATATTCTCAATGGATAGTTGCAAGTCAGAGGAGCCTTCTTGAAGTTATGGCTGAATTTTCTTCAGCCAAGCCTCCTCTAGGTGTTTTCTTTGCAGCTATAGCTCCTCGCTTGCAGCCTCGATATTATTCTATATCATCTTCTCCAAGGTGAGCACTATATCATGATTGTTGTTCCATTTATTGTATTGTTTTGCTCCTGTTATTGCTAACTTAGTCATTATCCTATGCAGGAAGGTACCTTCTAGAATTCATGTCACATGTGCATTAGTGCACGGACCAACACCAACAGGAAGGATACATAAAGGAGTTTGTTCAACCTGGATGAAGGTATCTAATTATTTAAAATATGGTTATACATTATACATGTTTTCAGATTTTGAAAGTTTGTTCAACCTGGATGAAGGTATCTAATTATTTAAAATATGATTATACATGTTTTCAGATTTTGAAATTAACTTAGGTACCCCTAAAAGTTTTTGATGAATAGAAAGGTCAAAATTGGACTCCTGATGTAGCTGGAGCTTGCAATATATTTGCCGACTTGACATCTAGTTATGGATATTTTGGGTGTATCCTTAGCTTCTAGCATTCCTTAACCTGTGATAGTGCTCTCCATCTTTAATTACATAATTCTAAATTTCATCGAGCATGTAGCTTCTTTGTTCTCCCAGCCTTTGGCTGGTAGCTCAACTAATTGCTGGCCTCTGCTGCTTGTGATGGCTTTTGAAAAACAAGCCATGATTTGACTCATTTTCACAGGAGATCTGTGGTCATATTGAATTTAGTGATTCATGATTCTTGAATAACACCTTCACCACACTCTTGACAAAAATAGAGAATATATACCCTCCATTTGAGAGGAAAAGGGAAACAGTAAGAAGAACAATTTTAACTGTGTATTGCTGTTTTTCCTCTCCTTCTGCTCTTGTGAGACACTTAGTTGGGGGAAAGGATCTGGAAAGGACATCAGATCTAGCTCTAAGCAAGAATTGCTGGTGATTGAGGAATCATAAAGCCAAGTCCAAATAGTTGGGACAAGGGTTGGATGGTTCTGGTTATTTCTTGCTGTGCCGCACTTTTCTTGCCGGTCCAATTTACCACTTTTGATTAAGATGTAGTTGAAAGTTTAAAAAAAACATTGTCTCCCTGAAAGTTATCAAAATTAAAACCTTTTCTTCTGTGCTAATTGAAAATATGACATGCAACTGCTTCAGACGAGAACTGAACAGCAGCTTAGAATTGTCATAAAAGCTTGGAGTGCATGAGGTTTGGTGAATTGTGTCCACATCTTATTATTTTAACTGTATTCTGTTCCCTGTATTAAGTTTATCTGTCGTTTTGGGCTTGTGTGATATGATTCTCATGCCATAATTGATTCTAATTGCTTTTGATTGTCTTTTTTCTATTATCGTCCTTCCTCTCTCTGTCTCCTTTCTCTGTATGAAAAGATTAGACCAGGTGTAATCAATTTCATTTAGAAAATGAAACAGTTACTCTTGCAGATCCATTATCAGAGGATGAGATGGCTTTTAGCCTAAACTAGCACTTTGCATTTTTACAGAATTCAGTCCCATCGGAGGAGAGCCAAGAATGTAGCTGGGCTCCTATTTTTGTCAGACAATCAAATTTTAAATTGCCTGCAGATAACTCTGTGCCAATTATCATGATTGGACCCGGCACAGGACTGGCACCCTTTAGGGGCTTCTTGCAGGTTTGTTCCATAACTGATGCTTTCATAGATAGTCTTGGGTCTCATAATGGCCTTACAGTGTCAGCTACCTCCACTTTGGTATCTCCAGGAAAGGTTGGCGCTCAAAGAGTCTGGAGCTGAACTTGGCCCTGCCATTCTCTTCTTTGGTTCCAGGAACCGTAAAATGGTAAGTTGTAATAAATCTAACTTTTATGCAATGTACAATTGGTATTACCGATATCACCTGTGTTGCCTTTTGAACAACTCGTAAATTTCAGCTGGTTTAATTTGAGTAGTGTCATGCAGGACTTCATTTACGAGGATGAGCTGAGCAATTTTGTAAACACAGGGGCGCTGTCTGAGCTAATTGTTGCTTTCTCTCGTGAAGGTCCAGCCAAAGAATATGTGCAGCACAAGATGGCTGAGAAGGTTGAATGATAAGTCTACCGCTATTGATGATTCTTTATGATGCTTGATCCCCCAAAAGAACATTGAACTTTTTGTGACTTATTTTGATGTCAATCTCTTTTCCTCGTTTTTCAGGCTGTGGTCATCTGGGACATCATCTCCAAGGGTGGTCATATATATGTTTGTGGTGATGCTAAAGGCATGGCTAGAGATGTCCACCGAGTTCTTCATACCATAGTTCAAGAGCAGGTAAAATATTATATATATATATATATATATATATATATATATATATATTGCACTGGTTCAAAACCTGGTAAAAAAAAAAAAAAAAGGTAGGGGTTGGTGTTGGGGTGGGGGGGGGGGGGGGTGTTGGGGCGGTGGGGGGAGATATTGCATTGGTTCAAAACACTTTGGTTTCATTGTACTCTCAATTAGCATGAAAGATTGATGGTAGTCTTTGAAACTGAATTGCTGAAGCCGGTTGCTCTCATCTCTGAACCAACTGGGCTGGTTCTTGGGATGTTAGCGAACCTGATACCATTGTTTCGCCAGACTACCCAAACCACCTGGAGTTCATATGCTCTGCCGGTCATAGTTAGGCTGACCAGAATATTTCAATTTCTGGGTGGAACAGTGCTTGCCACCCTCTGGTTATTCATTGAAGTAACAATTCTCTGGAAATGATATCCTTCTCTAAAGCAGTGCCTTGGAATTGGATTTCAGGGGTCTCTGGATAGCTCTAAGGCTGAGAGCATGGTGAAGAATCTGCAGATGGAAGGGAGGTACTTGCGTGATGTGTGGTGAGCGTCCCGTGAAAAGTTACTCTAGTACAACCGCCGAACTTACACGGGGATTTTAAACTGGGAGTCCCTATGTCACACCTTGGGAAGTACACGTTGTCTTTAATTATGATTTTCCGATCCTCGGATTTTGCTGTGTAATATAATATGTCCTCTATATTTTTTAGTAGGATACTTCATTTGAGAGGAATAAGAGTGCACTCTCTATGTAGTTTCTTGATAGGACCCCAACGGTTGGAATGCGGAAGTCTTACCTCGGCCTTTGGTAATTATGTGTAATTCACACAATTTTACTAAGACCATTGTAATAAAGAAATGGTGGTGATGTTGAACTTTAAGATGTAGCAGTGCGTGAGGTTGGTCTCGTACTGAGACGAACCAGGTTCAGGCCAAAAAAAATTTTAAAAAACAGAACAAACCTGACCCATCTATGATGGATTGGATCGGACAACGTAAAACGATACCCAGTTTAGATATTTACATTAGTTCATATCCATCGGCGAATCCATTTAAATTTTCACTCATTAATTTTATCTACATAAATAGACATTCACACATATATTGCGGAGGCGCGGTGAGGGCACGTGAAAGAGAATATTGGAGCGAGATTTGGAAAAAGACTGGCGGGGACGGGGAATGGTTGTGGTGCCGAAAAAATGGGGAGGTTGTTTCCCCGGCCATCAAAATGCCAGAGCCCAAATGTACAGCCTCAGGCTCCGGTAAGCGCTAGAAAAGAAGCTGATAGGTGACAGCCAACTAGGACCTCGCACACCTGTAGTGGAAGAAAAAAGAACAGAATGCAAAATGTCATCATAAGAGAATTTTGAAACATAAAAGAGTATCGATCAAGCATATCATCTTTCAAGTGTTTTTATTTCCCTGATAAAGTGAAGATTTACTGCATGTCAAGTTAATACCATGAAGCAGGTGCTGCAATTTTGAGATGGTTCAAACCAGGACCTGTTGATCGAAGCAGCGGAAAGGAACGCAGTAACATGCATTTTACATAAGCATGCCAACATAAAAAAAATTATCAATACACAATTAAAGCAGCAATCGAGCATGTTTTTGATTTTACCATTTTTCTTTTAATACACCCCGATAAAAGTGATGATCCATTGTGTGCAGAGTTAAAACTACATCCGCATCTGCTAATCCTGCTTTCAGACATCCGGGTATCAGCAGAAAGAAAAATGGCTCCTGGATGTAATTGTCATTCAGCATCTTCAATTTCTTCATCCTCCGGTACACCACGGAGGTACAGCACATTGTTGCATCTGGCGTGCAGTAAATCAATTGGAGCCAAACACGATCATCCCCAAATTACGACAATCACTCTCTAGCTGAGTTATATAATCATACGATAAATAAGGATAAAAGAGTTCACACATCAAATTAAGCCTCTATATACCTTGAATTTTATTTTCAGCACCTTGCAGATTTGATAACAAATGAAGTTGAGGATTTGCGATGATGCTTCCTAAAATTTTTGCATGACAATCTTTCAAAATTCTGCTCACTATTATGAACAGTCCTGATTTCACTCATCGCATTAGAAGTCCACCTACTAGCAGTAGATACCGCAATTTGGTTAAAAGCCAAGTCTGATAAGTATTATAATTCTTGCGACTTTCAAGGGTCATAATTGGTCATCACATGATTTTAATTTCCCTAACCAAGTCCACCCCTCAACGGCTGAATGGTCAAGGGCCACTGCTCTCCCATGATGCCAGCCAACCTTTCATCAAGAGGTGGAGATGGGCAATAGATCATGCTTGGCACAGCATGGCCCAAGCCCACCGGGCCGAAGATTTAATGAGCCATGCTAGACACGGCCCATATAGTAAACGGGCTGTGCCTGGCACAAACCCATTTAAACAAAACCCTTGGCCTGGCCCAGCTCTAGGCCCAGGGGTGGCGGGCTGTGCCTTGGGCCGTTAGGCCCGCATGCTTGATGGGCCTAACGGGCTTTTTTTTTTTTAATTTTTAAACTATAAAATAAAAAATATTACGTAATAAAAGTATATGAAAAATAGGAGATATAAAATGAGAAATTTGCATCTTCAATCCATTAATATTCATAATATTAATGCATGTTAAAATTAAAAAAAATAAAAAAAAATGAAAAAAAACCAATGAATGATGAATCTTTTCAAAATTAAAAGCATGAAAAGAACTTTATTTTTTAGAATTATTAAAAAGATCCAATGATTTAGAAACATGATGAGAATTTTGTTTCACATGAGGATCACAATTAGGAGGTCAGTTTCGTTTGACTGAAATTCCTCTTCTTCTAGTAGGAGCACGCTTTTTTTGAGCAGAATTTTCTAAAATCTCATCCTAAAGAAAATCTTCTTCATAATTGTATGGCCTTACTCGCTTAAAATTCTGCATTGACACATCCTTTTGCAGAATTTTAATTTCATTAGAACTGACTTCATCTTCTAAACATGACATGAATTTAGAAGTATTACCATCATTAGAAGATGTCATGACTAATATAAAAAATGTAACTAAAATTTTAAAAAAAAATAGCAGATTGTTGAGAACTTTAGCAATTAAATAGAACTTTAGCAATTAAATAGAAGAAACAATAGTAGAGAGACTTGAAGTGAGTATGATAGAAAATGACGAATTGATGCGGTGAGAATGAAAGAGGGGGCTATTTATAGATGACTACTTAAGGGGGCCGGGTTGGCACGTGGGTTGGGCCGTGCTTGACCCACGGGTCACACTAGCCCAAGCCCTTATGGGCTGTGCCGGGCCTGGGCTGCGGGCCCCCTAATATGTGCCGTGCCTAGCACGGCCTGTTACTGTAGCAAGTGGGCCGTGCTAATTCGTGCCAGACCATACCATGTAATAGGCAGCCCGACCCAATGCCCATGCCTATCTAGAAGGTTGGGAGAGCGGGCAGTCGGTGGTCATCAAGGGAGGAATGGAGAGGGGTCGAGCGGATGGTAAGTGGTTGTCCAAGAGATGGGGGCTGGAGGAAGCAGTGAGAGAGAGCTGGGACTGAGCAATAAGCGGTTATCGAGGGAGGAAGCAGACAGAGAGGCAGGAGCAAGTGGTGTGCGGTCACCATTGAGGGAGGGAGTAGGCGATGAATGGTTGCTGGGGGAGGAAGCCGAGAGACAGAGAGAGTGGAGGTGTGAGCAATCACTTGGGAGGAGGGAGGTTGAACACGTGCAAGCACGAGAAAGAGAGAGAGGGGGGGGGAGCCAGAGAGGGAGGGTGGATTTAGGCCACATCAGGATATACGCAAGGATTAGCACCATCCAAACTAAAAAATAATTTAAAAAAAAAAGATAACCGGTTGGAAACAGATTAAGGTAGCTTTCTATCTGTACCGACTTATAGCCAAAGGATGGGACGAGCCTTTTTTTTTTCAATTAAAAAATAGAAAGCACTGTAGCAATCCCCATGAAGTTGTGTTTTCTTTTTTAATTTTCTTCCCTTTTTCTTAATACATGCATCCAGAAGAATCTAAAGGTATCTGTTTCTTTTAAATTGAGTACTCATAGTCCTGGACAAATGAAGAATTTAAGAATAATATTTGGACTAGTTGATATAAATTTTTAATTGCTAGAGATGTCAACCATCTGAATGTATAAATATAGAGCAAATAACATTGAGAAACAATTCATTACCTTATCAGTATCTCCCCAAGATTTCCTGAGAATTGCCCATCAATGTATTCTTCAGTGTTGGCTAGCTGCAGAGAAGGATGTTACTGTTAAATTAACCTAGTTGGTCAAAAGGACTACGTAACAATAGCACACAGTGAGAAGGCAAAATCCCTGACAGAGAGACTTTATGGAAAGTGATACCTGCAAGTTCATATAGGAATCTACTGAGACAAGATAACCTGAAAAAGGTCCACAGAGAAATTTAGATATATAAGCATGTTCTTAAAGACAAAACTTGACATCATATAATGATGATCTCTTGCACATATAAAACACAAAAAAATTACCTTTGTATTCCATCCCCCACTTCAATTTCACAATCACAGGCTTCCCAGTCAAATTGTTCAAGAATGGTTTTGGGTTAACTGGAACTGTCTGCAACATCAATAGGGAAACAAGGCTGTCGAAACTTGATAATGCAACAAGACATTTTACAACAGAAAAAGGGCATCTAACCATTAAAGACAACGCTTTTCACACAGCAAAAGTAAACAATATTTTTGCTAAATACAAGCTATTAACTTTAACCCCCCTCCCCTCTCCACACACCCTCCCCCCACCTCCCACAAGAAAAAAAAAAAAAAAAGAAAAGAAAAATGCATACTATTATTAAGGTCTCCAGACAGCATCAGTAGTCGAGCTTGGGACCTCTCCTGTAAGGAGAGTGCAAACTCATCTGAGATAAATCTTGCAGTATTATGATCAATTTGCCTGCAATGTTGCATAAATCACAATGCTAGGCAAAAATTGTAATGCAAGCATGTGATAAGCACCAAGACCATTTGTACTCGAAACATTAGAGAAAGTATAAACATGAAACAAATTGAGGAATAAGTGATGCATTTCTGAAAAGTAGATCTACAAGGATAAAGAGCGAGATGAAAGGAGAGCCCCCATTTCACTTAAATCAATTAAATCATAATTCTTATCTAGTCTTGGAAATGGCCTCGTCTCCACATGTACAGTCTATTAGTAGAAGCATGATTATACAGCAAATGCAGAAGCAGGGCAAAACTAATAAACCCTTTATTGATCTTGGTTAAGGGCCTGTTTGGTTGCCCATGACTGGGCAGCCAAACTCAGTTGGGCCCAGCAGGAAACCATTTCAGGTGTTTGGTATGCCTGACTTGGAGTTGAAGCAGGTTCCAAAAATGGCTAGTTAAAGGAAAAAATGGCCAAAGTGACTTCAGCCCAAAAGTGGCTGAGGCCACTTCTACAAAGCAGTCCCATTTAGCCCACTTACACCAAACCAAACAGGCCCTAAAAGTATGTGCTACAAGGACTCAATGGCAAACACTGACAAATAGGTTCTGAATTTAATAAGGAGAAAGAAGTAGCAGCATTAGGAAGCAGGTTTGATAGCAAAAGATTCCAAGCAGGTGTGATGATCAAGATTAAATATTCCAGCTACTAAAGATAAAGTTACTAATTCTAATAAGTATCATTAAAGAAAGATCCTAAATTTTATTGAATAGAAATATTTTGCCTCAATTCCCTTCAATTCCATGGGGTTGGATTTTCCATAGACCATGAACTCATAATTTAAAAAAAAAAAAATCATATTTAAACATTTAAATTTGCTAGTTACAGAGAATTTGAAATGAAATGATGCTTTTCAATTCTACATATAAATAAATAACTAAAGTACTATAGCAAAATAGGAATAAAATTAGTGAAGGCCACAGTATGATCTCATCACATATCAATCCACCAAGTGAAATATAGCAATAGTAAGTGCTAGCAAAAGCAAATTGCTAAAATTTTAACCTTAAGAGTGAAAATATGACATGTTTGGGAGAAGAAAAAAGGAAACAAACTCATAAGGTTATTAAAATTCTGTAATCTCCTCTTGGGGATTGTAATAGGGAATTTGGGACCAAAATAAAGAATATGCACAAAAAGTAAAAGGAAAAGGAAAGAAGATAGGAAAGAAGGCAAATATGGGGGAAAAAGATAAGGAGAAGAAACATGGTAGAAGTAATAAAAAAGGACCTTTCAAATGAGATGAGAAGGGATGTGATGAAGAATAGGGAAAGAAAAACAGAGAAGAATCTTTTAACAAAGAAGGGGATGAAGAGGAATAAAAGGAAACATGAGAAAATAGGAAGCATTTAAGGGAAAAACCTTTGAGAGCCTTTGGGCAGTTGAATAGTTGCCAATGGGCCGCCAAAGGGCTGTTGGTGGTCAAACAAACTAATAAAGGACCTCTGTTGATGCATTGGCAAATGGGTGGGCAGTTAACCATATCTCTAGGTCAAGCGAGGGTGGATGGGATGAGGGAAATGATAACATAACTTATATTGTTTTAATTTTTGAAGCACACAAAATAAATTTCCTTCAGTTGCAAAAGTGTGAAATGAAGAAAAGAAAGTGGATTTTCCTTTTTTTTAAAAAAAAAAAGTACTATAACTTTGAGCTAATGCCTACACAGCCATTACCTAGGTGATCTGGCCTCTCTTGGCAAATTCACCTAGGTGCTAATTTTGATAACATTGCTTAGGACATAACATCTAACTTAACACCCTTGTTTTTGCCTCTAAGGTTCATAACAATCAACACCATAACCTTTTTTAAAAAAAGAAAAAAGAGAAAAAAGGGAAAAAAAAAAGTCAAACTATTGATTATATCTGGAATTCAAGATATATAAAATTTTTCTTGTCATAGCTACAATATATATTCAACCATAAAGATACATGTTTATCTTAATAATCACCTTCACATAATTTTGCCCTCATCCGCACTTTTTATGCTTTTAGTTCATAATTGCAGTCATTTAATGACTCTTGAGCACATCTTAAGAGATTAAGTCACAATAGGTATCCATCACATTTAAATGGGGAATGTATATGTAAAGCCTCAAAGTACACCAACACAAAGAAATATCATAATTTTTATAATCTAATCTTAACCATCATATGTTAAAATAATAGAATCATATGCATTTTTGTATCCTCATGCTTCAGTTTCATAAAATCAAATTGTCTTAAACTAACCTGGACCAAAGATACAACTCTCAGAATAATTGCTAAATTCTATATTACTACTAAACACCAATTATCTGTGATTGTCAAAAGAGGAATACCATGATAACCTTTTATCTAATCTCAACATGGTTTGATGATACAAATCTAAGAATCGCATGCATCTGCATGTAGCTTGATGCATGCGAATGCAACACCAAAAAACTGGTTGAATTTGGGACCAGCAATGGTTGTGCATTAAAAACATTTTAATCATTTCATGTGGCAATTTGAAGCTTTGAACTCCGCAAACCCATCCCAAGCATAAGTGAGAACTAATGAATGGCCTTTTACTATCATATGCAATTTCTTTGCTTTTGTATGGACTTCTAAAATATCATATGTTATTTCTTTGCTTTTCTCACTTTCTTGAACACTACACCTAGAAAGAACATAGTTACAAAGGTGTGAATTCTCGGAATGCAGTTACAAAATGCCTAATAGATCATTACACAAAAAGAATTTGAACTATATTTTTGCATATATGTTAACCACTTATTCATCAAATCAGAATATCACTTGCATTCATTTCAGTCACATGCAAAGTCAATCATCCTTTGACCTTTTGACTTTATTAATCTTTTAGCTGTGGCATTTGAGGGTAACAACTAATAAGGTGCACAAAATTGGTGATTTCTATAGAGATAAGTTTGCCTGTTCACCTGTTTGGTCATCTTGGTGCAGAAGCAACCCCAAGATCTCTGTTTATCTTGGTTGAGATGGAAGGCAAAGAAATCTTGAAAAGAACCAAGATATTCCAAGATCTTGGCTAATGCATATACCAAGATATCAATATCTCAGTCACATAGTAAAACCACAATTAAGATTGCTTTCAGGCATTGATTTTGATATTATCCAAAAAAAGGATAGTAAATAAAAAATAATGGCATGAAAATGGTATATTGCACGTAGCAAGCATAATCTTAGGACACCTTGAGGAGGGGAAAAAGAATGTAGGCATAAAATGTCTAATATATGGATGAGATTGGCATGGTAAATAGTGTATGGTTACTGTGGAAAGTGGCAAGAGTGCAGAAGTAAAATCCAAGAGCATCACTTGTCCATAATAGATTATTGATGCTATTCTACCACCTTAAAGACCTAGAGAAAAAGCCATAAAGTTGAAATCTTGATGATAATATATCACCTGCACAACTAAGACCATCTACAGAATTCTTTCTTTGAGTTTAGATTCAGCATTTAAGAATTAACAGATCTGCTCATGAGCTTCTTTTTAGAAGGTACATATGTAAGGCGAGGTGGTTTGACTGATGATAGGGTGAGACATAAGTTTCATGAGTCATGGCATATGCTTCACAAAATCCTGTTTGTTAAGCAAATAGTGTGTTGAAATAAGTGATGGAAAGGGGAAATTAATAGCATGCTGAGCATAAAGGTTAAAATTTGCACTTGTAAATCCTAGGTACACGCCCACACGGTATCATGCCTTGAAAGAAAAATTGATATTTTTATGCATATCTTCCATGGAAGGTATAAATATAAACAAAACATACATGGCTCATGAACCTTTTTGTGTGAAGCACATACCTTACTCCAAATAGCCTCTCCCATTAACCTTAAAGGCATTACTAAACAGCTATTCACTTGAGGCATGATGCCAGACACACCTCAAAAAGCCTTTTAAACAGCTCTTTGGCAGTGGCACTCCAATTTCTCGACATGTCAAAAACATCCATAAGGAAAGATTCTCACTTGTTGTACTTCCACTCCCTTAACCTTGGAAAAAAGAATATTTTATACATTGTGTGTTTCTTTGAAGACATTCTTTGGTTCCTTTTATCCATAACTGATGGAAGCTCTATCAACCTAACCTTCTAGGGGCAACAAAAAGAAGCACCATCCTTCAGCAAATTCTACAGCAAAAACTGAAAATGTCTCTAGAACACCAAAAGGCATTACAAAGAAAAAACCTCCCATGTAGTTTAAATTAAAATCAAATTGCATAAATGGATGGCTAACTGTCCTCTAAAAGGCCCATGATGATCAGATCTTAGATCCCGTACTTAGACAATCACAATCATCTAGCCTTTTCCCAATCCTAAGCCATACTTGATACCCAAAAAAAACTGAGGCCATGCTCTAGCCTACATTGGAAACTAGACAAGTTAACTTTCACCCATTGTTTAATGTTGCAAATTGACAAGATCCATGCCCTATGTGAAAATATCATCGACATGCTTTTGGAGTATTCATCCAGGTCATTACCATCTAACAATACCAAAGCCGCTGCTTGCAATCAAACTGTGATAACTAAAACAAGGAAATGGGCTGTCTATGGATGACACAATATGCAGCGCTCAGTGTTCAATTAAACACCAAATAATCAATAATCAACAACCAAGCTTGGCATTCTTTTTGCCAAGGGTTTCATTTTCTAACATGATGAAGGCCAGTATCACATTATCTGCACCCTCCGTGCAGGCGACTAAACAAGCAAGTACTGCAAAACAATGATCATTCTCATGCAAGAAGAAACATAATTCTGAATCTAACAAATCATATTATAAAAATTTCACGCTCTAAACTAACAGCACAAACACTTATCATATGGCACCAAATATTGCGATAAAAAAAATGCATGCAAAATAGATCTGATATCAAACGCCAACATTTCAACAAAAATCCACCATTTCTTTGCACATCACAATCAAGAACGGTTGGGTTCGAAATACGCAATGCTTATATGCACTGCTTTCTTTGAGCTAAGGAAAGGGAACCTTTAGGCATCGAGTTGGTTGCAGCCCTTGTAGCGAGACAGGGCGGCATCACATCGTCTAAGGGTTCTAGGGTTTGATATGTAAGCCCAAAGACATTTTTTCATTTTTTTTCAGCCAATGGGGGAAATCTAGGTGTTCTATAGAAGTATTTATGCTCTTGGAGATGAGATACGCTCGGTTAGGGTTAGGGTTTGTTAGGTATTAGAATCGGGAGAGATATTTCTCATAACAAACGATGACCTCCACCGAGAGAGAGGGGAAAGACTTACCGCCATGGGAACGAGAAGAGGAGCTTGGGAGGAGTCCCCGTGAGAAGAGTAGGCGACGAGAGAGCGACAGCGCGAACAAAAGGAGCGGGTTGGCCTAGGGCTTTATAACCACTAAGTTTGGACGCACGAGGGCTGGGTTGGGCCGGGCCGGGCCGGGCCAACGAGCGAAAATGCAAGGTATCCGGTGGTGGAATTTTAAACGATCATGGTGTGTTGCACCCATGCCTACAAGGCTATATGTTAGCCACTTGATCTTCCCCTTGGTTAATTTGTGGGACGTTGGAGTGGTCAAGAAGCAACCAGGCATGGCCCAAGTATTGATGTAGCACGTGTGGTGGACTCGAATATGTGATGTATAGCTCGGGTTGACGTACATCAAAGACACATTATTGTGATCTAGATTCTACCTTTCTTGTGGCGTGTCACCTACGCTCCATGCTTAATTGCGTGCCCCGAGTCATGGAATGGAGCACAAGCTCGACTATCCTACAAATATCAATAGCTTATACTATAGCTATTTTAGTCTTATTTACTGCCACGTAGAAGGCAAAGCACGAAGAAGAAAATAAGCATTTTGTTGCGGCCAATCGCCTCGTCGTCCGATCGTCGGGGAGCATGCACCTGCAAAAATGAGAAGTTCACACTGATCGGAGGCGGCTCCGACGGGGACCCTCCGACGGTCAAGTCAGAGAGGTGACTGGGCAACAGTGAAATGAAGACAGAGAGCTCGATCGAGAGAGATAGGGAGAGGGAGGAGCAAGCCTGTAGTTTCGAAGTCGAGAAGTGGAGAGATCCCTTGCACTGTTGCCTTCCCCGGTTTATATAGTGGAGCACGGTATGGCGCCGTCATTAATGGCGCAGACAAGTGAGGAACTGTCAACTCACTGTAGACTGTCAGAGTCGCCGTGAAAACGTCACGTCGCCGTGGGGCTGTCAAATCACCAGGGTTGACAATGCCCTCAGCGGGACAGTGCCTCCAGATGGCCGTGCCGCATGTTGCTGTCAGAACTGACAAGGTCTGACGGCTGTACGGTGATTGGAGGAGTCGACCGACCCTAAGTCGGTGGCCAGCTGAGTGGCGTCGGGCTCCTCCGTTGGTCGGCGAGTTTTACGTAAGTCGGCCATCAGACCTCCCGGTTCAGTCGGTCGGGAAAGGTGCACCCGACATATCCTCAGTCGGTTGTGAGCCGATAATTAGCCGGTGATGGCGTCCGTCAGTCGGTCGCTCCGGCCGTCAGTCGGTCGGTCCGACCGTCGGTCGGTCGGTCGGTCCGCTCGACCGTTGGTCGGTCGGTCGGTCCTTCCGGCAGTCGGTCGGTTCCTTCGACCGTAAGTCGGTCGGTCGGTTCCTCGGCCATCGGTCGATCGATCGGTGGGTATCCCCCAACAGTTGCCCCCCTCCACTCCTGAGTCGGATGGTGAGCTGGCCGATGCTTTTATTCGGGCAGCAATCCTGGGCGACTAGGAGTGGATTTGTCGCATGCACAGATCCGACCGTACCGCCGGTTGATCCGATGTCAGGCACCTCATAAATGCCGAGCAATTTGGGCGTCTAGTCGGTGTCAGATGTCACGTCGGCGTCAGGTGTCAGACGTCGCATCTTGTCGTCGTCAGACGTTATGTCGGTGTCAGAGATCGGGCGCCGGACGATATGGTGTCAGGCGATGGATATCCGGCGCCGATCGTGGGAGCGTGGGGCGCTGTCAGGCATCCCATCGGGAACGCGAATCGACGCGGGCGCATAAATGCGGAATCGCGTCCGCGCGTGCCGCGTGTCGAAGGTGGTTGGCCGGCGCCCCCCGCATTTAATATGGGCGGTGCGGCCGTCTCGGGACGGGGCGCGCCGAATCCTCAGCCACCCGGAGGCCGCCACGTGTCGCACATCCATGGAGCTTCGGTCGGCGCGGAGTCATCTTGGCCGTCGGACGGGCCTATATATATAGGACCTCTCGGACCCAAGACCCCACCATTGCCATTTTGCTGCCGAAACTCTGTCCGGGCGATTTCTCAGTCGTCGCGGGCAGAGCTTTCTTGCTTCCAGAAGAGCTCCTCCGGTTCGTGGTCTCCTCTTCGTCCTCCTCATCTTCTTCTTCTTCTCTGTTTCTTTCTTATTCGGTTCCGGTACAATGGCCAGGAATCCGACTCAGGGAGCTCGGTCGGGGAACCCGACTGACGACTCCCGGTCGACTCCGGAAGATGAGGTTTCCTCGCTTTCGGGGCCGAATGTTGATCGGCTTCGGGAGCAGTATCGCATCCCGGAGCAGTTTCAACTGTCCACCCCAGGGGCCGGCGGTCGGGTTAACAGCCCTCCGCCTGGTCAGCTGGCGTTGTATGTCGAGGACCTTCGCGCGGGTCTTCGGCTCCCGATTCCGGAGTTCGTCCAGAATCTTCTGAATTATTACGGACTCTGTCCGGCGCAACTAGCGCCGAACTCTGTCCGTCTCATAATCAGTTTTGCGTTGTTGTGTCAGCTCTTGCCGACCAACCCTCGCATTTCTCTCTTCCGGGCCTTCTTTGTGCTCCGACCCCACCCTAAAGCCCGAGGGTGGTGGCTCTTCAACCCCCGGAAGGGCCATTCCTTCATCACCGGTCTTCCATCATCCATTCATGGGTGGAAGAACCAATTCTTCTTTGTTTCTTCTCCATCTTCTTGAGGCTTTCCTTCTCACTGGGGCGTGCCCCGAACCGAAGCCAATGACAACAGCCGGGTGGAAGCGGACGACCGGGAGGACTTCCACCGACTGAAAGATATGTCGGTCCCGAAGCAGAGGGAGCTTGTTACCGAACAAGCTCTCTATGATGCCGGCTTAAGCTTGGTCCCCTGACTAGGTATCGTCCGATCTTCCGGTCTCCTTTTCATCCGGCCCTTAGTCCGGTTCTTTAGTTAACATCTTTGTCGGTATCGCAGGGACACCTCCAAGAATACGGCCGACAGACGCGGAGATTCGGCAATTCGCGACAAGGAAGAGGCCAGCATCGGGGGTCGGACCTTCGCGCCCGCCGAAGAAGCCTGCTCCAGCGGCACCGATCGTCGAAGCGTCGGTGACCGATCAATCCGAGCCCGTCATCGCGCTCGCGGCTCCGGCGGTGCGTTCGGAGGAGAGGCCGGTGGGTGAAGCGGCCGAAGGAACGTCGGCGGCATCACCGGAGGTGGTGGAGCCGGATGTAGTTTGGGAAATCGAACATCATCCGGCGGCGTCTGTGGCTGCAGCGGGGGGTGCTGGTTCTACTTCGAGCATCCCCTCGCTGCCGATTCCGTCGGTCGGGGCGGTCGATCGAGGGAAAGCCCCGATGGACCCCGCGGACGAGACAAGGTCGGGGAGCCGCTCTGTTCCACCCAGCGCACAGTTCCCCGAAGGGGCGTCGGCGTTGGCCGACCACAACCTGGCGAGGAGGTTGTGCCAGGAGATCCTTCTTCCGGCCGACGTAGAGTCGCTGTGGTCTCGACAAGTGACCGAGATGCTGTCCAGATTCTACCCGACCATGGTCGAGGTAAATTTTGTATCACCTCCCTTTTCCTTAGAAATTTTCTCATTATGTGATCTTGACGAAGCATTTGCAATCGGCAGCTGATCTATACAATGTCAGAGCTCGAGGTCGGGTACCGGAGGTTCGGTAATGTCCGGGCCGCTTATAAGGAGAGGTCGGCGGCGGCCGAAGCCGAGAAGGCGATGTTGGTCGACCATCTTCAGCAATCGGCTGACCGGGAGGCCAAGTTAGTAGACGAGGTCTCCCGGCTTGGGTCCGAGCTTAAGTCGGCCAAGAAGGAGGCCAGACATAAGGGTCGGGCCGTGCGTCGTCTTCGGTACGAACGGGATGGCGTTGCCGCTGAACTCCAAGGCGAGCGCGAGCAGCTCCGGGTGAGCCTGGAGAAGCTCGCTAAGGCTGAGGAGGAGCTTTCGATCGCCCAGGCCGACGCCGACATAGCAAAGGCGGAGGCAGAGTCGGCGAAGGAGTCACTCGGTCGGGCGGAGGAAGAGGCAAGGTCGGCGAGGGAGTCGGCCGACCGGGCGGTTGAAGACTTCCGGGCCTCCGACCAGTATCGGGAGGAGATGCTCGAGTCGGGTTTCGCCTCGTACCGGGTGGGGTACGAGGACGGTCGGGAGGCAGTCCGGGCCTTGTATCCGGAGCTTGACCTTAGCAGCATCGTTCCACCGGGGGCCGAGGAGGAAGCCACCGAGGAGATGGCCGACCAGCCGTCGGGAGGCGTCGTCGCTGCGGAGGAAGCCGTCCCGGAGGAAGCGGCGCCGACCGCCAGTCATCCGCCGACCGAAGGACCAGCTTCAGCCGTCGACCCGGCTCCGCTCGTGGCCGACACACCAGTCATCCCCGATCTCCCGTCGGTCGAGGAGATCGACTCAGATGGGTGATCGGGCCTTACCGATTTTCCTTTGCTTTTTCTGTTTTTTTTTTTTTTTGAAATACATGTAATCGGGCTTCGATCCGACTTTGTACACTTTGAATGAAAACTTTAAATGAAAACTTCTTCCGTTTTCCCCTTGTTTGTTTCTTTCAAATGTATGATTGAATGCCTTAGTGAGTCACTAACTTGTGTAAGTCGCTAACTCACATAAGTCGGTAGGACGTTCGGCAACTCGTGCCGCTACCAAGATGGGGTAAGTCCCGACTTTGGATCGGCTTCTGATAGTCGAGCTCATCAGTCGGACGCGTCTTGTTGAGTCGGGAGCCGACCGAACCTGGCAAAGGTTCGGTAGTCGGGCTTCCACTGACGCGTTCAGTTGAATGTCGTCCGGCGCAGTGTCGGGATCCCGATGCTCTTGCGTCGGGTATTCACTCTGTGTCTTTCGATATACGGTGGTAAGCCGAATATCGTCCGACCGGCCGTGGCTCGGTCGGCAAGTCGTGGATGCGACTAAGGTCGCGTTGCGCGATAGACGGTGGTAAGCCGAATATCCCTCGACCGGCCGTAGCCTGGTCGGAAGTCGCGACGTCAGTCGCATAGGCTTTTCGCCTCTCTTTGGTAGGGGCCCGATCGGCTTGTCGGCCGATGGTTTGGCCCGAAAGTTCGACCGTAGAAGGAGCGTTAACTCCCGCCCATAAGGGTGCATCGGTCCTTGTAAGGGTCCGATGTATCGTCGATCGTCGAAGGAGTGTCAACTCCCGTCCATAAGGGTGCATCGGTCCTTGTAAGGGTCCGATGTATCGTCGATCGTCGAAGGAGTGTCAACTCCCGTCCGTAAGGGTGCATCGGTCCTTGTAAGGGTCCGATGTATCGTCGATCATCGAAGTAGTGTCAACTCCCGTCCGTAAGGGTGCATCGGTCCTTGTAAGGGTCCGATGTATCGTCGATCGTCGAAGGAGTGTCAACTCCCGTCCGTAAGGGTGCATCGGTCCTTGTAAGGGTCCGATGTATCGTCGATCGTCGAAGGAGTGTCAACTCCCGTCCGTAAGGGTGCATCGGTCCTTGTAAGGGTTCGATGCATCTCCGATAAGATCGTTGGTTCCAGGAGGACACTAAGTCCACATTGGCATGTCAGGGCTTGACCTTGATGAGCACCGATCATTAGTCGAAGAGTTAAAACTCCGAACTTTCAAACTGAATTTGTATTCCGACTATCGAATTACAAAGTTCATTGGTAATACAGCTTCAAGTTGTCGACGTTCCAAGTTCGGAGAATGGATTTCCCCTCAAGGGTCTCCAGTCGGTAGGCTCTCGGACCGTAGGTGTCTGCTACCTTGTAGGGTCCTTCCCAATTGGGAGCCAGCTTCCCTTGGTCCAAGGGCTTCGACACTTCTGCCTTCCTCAAGACCAAGTCGCCAGGCCTGAAAAGCTTCGGTCTGACCTTGGCGTTGTAATATCGGGCGATCCTCTGTCGGTATGAAGCCATGCGAATCTGAGCCTCGTCTCGTAGTTCGGGGAGGAGGTCTAGGTCGGCCCTCCGACTCTCGGAGTTGTCCGGCTCTTGATACCGCTCGACTCTTGGAGATGGCAGTCCAATCTCGAGCGGGATCATGGCCTCCGTTCCATAGGCCAAGCTGAAAGGCGACTCCCCGGTCGGAATGCGGAGCGTCGTTCGGTAGGCCCACAGAACGGAGCCCAGCTCGTCGACCCAGAGACCTTTGGCTTCATTTAGTCGGGTCTTGAGTCCGTGGAGCAAGGTTCGGTTGGTCACCTCGACCTCGCCGTTGGACTGGGGGTGCCCGACCGAAGTCAGTCGGTGCTTGATGTGGAACCTGGCGCAGAAGTCTCTGAAGTCCTGGTTGTCGAATTGCCGTCCGTTGTCGGTGATGATGGTGTGCGGCAATCCGAACCTGAAGATGACGGATTTCTAGATAAAGTCCTCCATCTTCCGCTCGGTGATCTGCGCCAATGGTTCGGCCTCCATCCACTTGGTGAAGTAGTCGATGGCGACAATGATGAACTTCCTCTGGCTCGATGCTGGTGGAAAAGGACCGAGAATGTCGACCCCCCACTGGGCGAAGGGCCACGGAGCGACAATAGGGGCAATTTGGCTGGCCGGTTGGTGTTGAATGTTGGCATACTTTTGACATGGCTCGCACCTTCGGACCAACTCGGCCGTGTCCTTCTTCATGGTAGGCCAGTAATAACCTTGTCGCAAGACTTTGTAGGCCAGGGACTTGCCCCTCAAGTGGTTCCCGCAAATTCCTTCGTGAACCTCTCGGAGAGCGTAGTCGGCGTCGGTCGGTCCCAAGCACCTAAGTAGGGGAAGAGAAAACGACCTCTTGTAGAGTCGGCCATCCATGATGACATATTGTGAGGCCGACCATCGGAGTCGCTTGGCCTCCGTGGGATCTTCGGGACTGATCCCGTCGGTCAGATACCGGACGATCGGGTCCATCCAACTTGGTTCGGATGTTAGCTGCTGTAATCCTTCGACCCGATCGATGCTCGGCTACTCGAGGTTCTCCACGAACGTCCGGCCCAAGGAGTCGAAGGTCGAAGTCGCTAGTCTGGAGAGTGCGTCGGCACGGACGTTCTCCGACCTAGGGATGTGGGAAATTTTGAAATACCTGAGGCGTGCCACGAGGTCCTTCACTTTCTGAAGGTACTTGACCATGGTCGGATCTCGCGCCTCGAATTCGCCCTGGACCTGCCCCACGATCAGCTGAGAGTCGGAGAATGCCGGAGGCTGTCGACGCCCAGCTCCCTTGCCATCCTCAAGCCGGCGAGGAGTGCCTCGTATTCGGCTTGATTGTTGGAGACCTTGAAGTCGAACCGGAGGGCGTACTCGGTGACCACCCCATCCGAATTCATGAGCAGGAGTCCGGCCCCGCTTCCCTGAGCGTTTGAAGCTCCGTTGATGTGGAGTACCCAGGTGGAGATCGGGTCTGGCTCAGAGACCGCATCTCGTCCCGGGTCTTCAGCTCCTGACCCTTGGTCAGTTGTCGGGCATTCGGCGATGAAGTCGGCCAAGACCTGAGCTTTCAGGGCAGGCCTTGGTCGCTACAGAATGTCGAACTCGCTGAGCTTCATCGCCCACTTCGTGAGTCGTCCAGACGTGTCGGGTCGGCGCAATATCGCCCTCAGGGGCTGGTTGGTGAGCACCACTATGGCGTGGGCCTGGAAGTATGGACGGAGTCATTGCGAGGAGACGGTCAGGACGAAAATCATCTTTTCCGTCTCTGAGTATCTGGCCTCGGCGCCGTGGAGCACTTTGCTGGTGTAGTAGATAGGCTGATGAGTCCGGCACTCGTTTTCTCGGACGAGTACCGAACTGATCGCCTCAGAAGATATGGCCAAGTAGAGATACAAGGTTTCCCCGACCTGCGGCTTTACGAGCAGCGGCAGGGAAGCCAGGTATTTTTTCAGGTCTTCGAAGGCCTGTTGGCACTCATCCGACCAAGAAAACCCATTTGCGTGACGCAAAGTTTTGAAAAACGGGAGGCACCTTTCAGCTGATCGAGAAATGAATCGGATAAGAGCGACGATTTTTTCGTTCAGCTGTTGGACCTCCTTCTTGGTGTTCGGATGACGCATGTCGAGGATTGCCTTTATCTTCTAAGGGTTGGCCTCAATCCCTCTCTGAGAAACGAGGAATCCGAGGAACTTCTCTGAGGTCACCCAAAAGCGCACTTGGTCGGGTTGAGCTTCATTCGGTGTCGTCGAAGGGTGCGGAAGGTCTTCTGAGATCCTGAATATGGTCCGGGATCTGCGCACTTTTCACCAGCATGTCGTCCACGTACACTTCCATGTTGCGCCCGATCTGATCTTTGAAGACCTTATTGACAAGTCGCTGGTAGGTGGCGCCGGTGTTCTTCAGTCCGAAGGGCATCACCCGATAACAGTAGAGGCCCTTGGGAGTCACGAACGCGGTGCGCTCCTCGTCTTCAGGCGTCATCCGGATCTGGTTGTACCCGGCGAAGGCGTCCATGAAGCTGAGCAGTCGGAATCCGGACGTCGCGTCCACCAGCTGGTCGATCTTGGGAAGTGGGAAGCTATCCTTTGGGCAGGCTCGATTGAGGTCGGTGTAGTCGATGCAAATCCTTCACTTCCCGTTGGCTTTTTTGACCATGACGACATTGGCGAGCCAATCGGGATACGTGGATTCTCGGATGAAGCCCGCTTCGAGTAGCTTGTCCACTTCTTCGTCGATGGCCCTCTGCCTCTCTGGCGCGAAGGACCTTTTCTTCTGCCTCACCAGCCTCATCGTTGGGTCGATATTGAGTCGGTGGGTTATTGTTTCTGGGGGGATGCCCGACATATCTGCTGCCGACCAAGCAAATATGTCGGCATTGGCCGTCAGCAGCTCCGTCAGTCGGCGTCGTTCGGTGTCGGGCAATTGGGACCCCGACCCAAACTTTCCTGTCGGGATTTTCTCCTATCGGGATCACCTCGAGCTGCTCGGCCGGCGAACCTCGCTCTTCCTCCTCCCGTTGGTCCAGCTTGTCGATTGTCAGGGAGCCCTTCGACTCGTCGTTTTGAGCGGAGATTTGGAAGCATCGTCGGCGAGCTGTTGATCTCCACGCATCTCCCCGATTCCGTTTTTGGTCGGGAACCAACAAGGAGATGGTACGTCGAGACGATCGTCTTGAGGGCGTTCAATCCGGGTCGTCCAAGTATGGCATTGTAAGCCGAAGAACTTGGACGACCGCGAAAGTTAGGTGGACCGTGCTTTGCCGTGGTTCGGTGCCGACCGTCACGTGCAGGGTGATTTCTCCCTCTGTCGTGACGGCGTCTCCGGCAAAGCCGATCAAGGGCATGGAGACCCTCTTAAGTCGGTCAGTTGACAGTTGCATTCGGGAGAAGGTCGAGTAAAATAAAACATTCGTTGAACTTTCATTATCAACAAAAATTCATTTTACATCATAATTTGCTATGTCGGCGCCGACCTTGCCCCTTCCTGGCGCGCCAATCTGTTGCGGCCAATCGCCTCATCGTCCGATCGCCGGGGAGCGTGCACCTGCAAAAACGAGAAGTCCACACTGACCGGAGGCGGCTCCGGCGGGGACCCTCCGACGGTCAAGTCAGAGAGGTGACTGGGCAACAGTGAAATGAAGACAGAGAGCTCGATCGAGAGAGAGAGGGTGAGGGAGGAGCAAGCCTGTGGTTTCGAAGTCGAGAAGTGGAGAGATCCCTTGCACTGTTGCCTTCCCCGGTTTATATAGTGGAGCACGGTATGGCGCCGTCATTAATGGCACAGACAAGTGAGGAACTGTCAACTCACTGTAGACTGTTAGAGTCGCCGTGAAAACGTCACGTCGCTGTGGGGCTGTCAAATCACCAGGGTTGACAATGCCCTCAGCGGGACAGTGCCTCCAGATGGCCGTGCCGCATGTTGCTGTTAGAACTGACAAGGTCTGACGGCTGTACGGCGATTGGAGGAGTCGACCGACCCTAAGTCGGTGGCCAGCTGAGTGGCGTCGGGCTCCTCCGTTGGTCGGCGAGTTTTACGTAAGTCGGCCATCAGACCTCCCGGTTCAGTCGGTCGGGAAAGGTGCGCCCGACATATCCTCAGTCGGTCGTGAGCCGATAATTAGCCGGTGATGGCGTCCGTCAGTCGGTCGCTCCGGCCGCCAGTCGGTCGCTCCGGCCGCCAGTCGGTCGGTCCGGCCGTCGGTCGATCGGTCGGTCCGCTCGACCGTGGTCGGTCGGTTGGTCCTTCCGACAGTCGGTCGGTCGGTCCCTTCGACCGTAAGTCGGTCGATCGGTTCCTCCGGCCATCGGTCGATCGGTCGGTGGGTATCCCCAACACATTTCATTTTTTTTCCCCCACTTTTTACTAGTTTGGATGTACTGTACGGCATTCCCAGAGTTGAGAGTTGTGACCACGTCCGATATATATGAAAATGGGGGCAAAAAATATTCTGCAACCACAACGACCTGTTATTAGAAAGACGCACGTGTTAGCTAACAATTGATTGTCTCGCAACATGGACACTTTCTCTCCAAAGACGAAGTTGGCATAGAGAAATTTAGACGCACAAGCACCACAAACAACATTTGAGGACAAAAATATGTGGTTTGAGGATCTAAACCATTCTCCTCGTTTTCCTTCCATTTTCATATCCTTCAATTTGTTTCACGTACCAAGCTTTTTTTTTTTTTTTTGTAAAAGTTTCACGTAACAAGTTAGTCAAAAAAAAGTTTGCTTTGCACAAGTAATAAATGAGTATGAACCTGAAACATACATCAGTAAGATGTAGGATCCATTCTGGCGGGCTTGAATATTTGTGGACAAGTCATGAATTAGTTTGATATTGAGCAAGAAAACAGGTATATATCACCCACAAATGTCAATTATTAAATCATTCATCTCAAGCAAGCTTGGCCGTTCATCTCAAGCAAGTTTGGTGCGCTGGATACATGGGCATGGTGAAAGAAACAGCGGATGTGAGATTTGGTCCAGCTTAGTTCAATCTGTTGATAGCTCATTCGATCATTACATTTAGTCTAGAGGTGGCAGTCAGATTATTAGATTGAACTAGATATACATCAAATTAGATATAAGATAAATCAAAAATCTATTCATTCGAATCTAATATATTTATTAAATAAGTCAAAAATATAAATTCAAACCTAACTATTTTAAATCTAAGCCGATTTATAATGATCTGAATCAAGTTAAACAGTTAAACATTCCCACCCCAATTTAGTCTTTGTGCCCTAAAATAATATGCCAATAGGTCAACAATCTGTGGATCACATGCATGGAGAATCTATAGGTTTAAGAAGGTTTAAGCTACACATCAAACGCAGATCCCTTTTATGCTCTCTCTCTCTCTCTCTCTCTCTACATAGATTTTCATAGTTTCGAGGCCAACAGGAAATTATTTTAAAGAAAAAAAACAGCTCTTTAAGTGTGTTCTTAATTTTTTAGTTTAAAACCATGAACCATGGGCTGCCTTGACGCCACTTCTTGCTTTTTGACTCCCTTAATCACGTGCATCACCTATCTCCAAGTATGGTACGAAGGAAAATTGGAGTCAGCACTCTATTTGATTCTACGTCATGGAAGAGCCATAAGCACGGAGACATCTGCTCATCCGCTTCTGTTTCGTGTTAGCGTTAGCTTACGAACAAGCGGCAATGTATGGCATGACGAAAGACTGTACGGTGGACCGCAAATTCATGCATGTGCTGTCAGCGCCCTAACCCTTATATCTCGTGGAACTGGAATCAGTATTTTGGATTATTTTTGATTATATACAAATTTGCATTAAGATATATAAGCATTTTCTTGAAACTTGTATTAGAGCCATGTTACACTTTAATTTGCTTAATTAATTTTGCAACTGCGATCCATTGATTAATCCGAAGACTACTTGGAAAAATATATAACAGTTAATCATATTTGCTCTACTTTATTAAGCAATGCAAATGGTCAGGACTTCATGAGGTCATATATTCCCACTGAGACATCAGTTTTATCTTACTCAAGAATTTAATTATTTTTAGGTGACATGATTGAGCCACATCCGGAATTCCTCATACAAAGAAATTTGGTGATGGTTAACATGTAAAAATCTAAGGCATTAACCAACTTTGCTGCTAAATCTCATCAAGAACATGATAGGCCATTCATTCTAGTAAGTATTTTTTTTTAAAAAAAAAAAAAAAGATATAGTAAGTCTAAAGATGGGGGGAAATTGGTGGCAGTGCCAACTCATTCCTTAGACTGGGAGTATATTAACTCGAATAAATGGATTGAAATAAAGGCATCGCATATTAAAAAGCAAGATCACAACATAAAAATATATAGCAAATCAAATCAATTATATTAAAATGCAAGATCAAACTAGGATATGATTACCGATTTTATTGGCAACAAAACTAGAAAATTTTTATTGAAAAGCTAATAGTGCTGTAGATTGAACAGTAAGTTACGTGACTGATCACACTGGATCTACGCTTTGGCATTCTCCAACATGTCTTCTACACCAACTTTTAGATATTTCACTATTTGATCTTCATGCATATGGACATATAAATATTCATTTTAATGAGTTAATTCATCCATTTTATCAAAAGAAAAAGAAAAAGCTAGGGAAACTACAAGGTGCCACCTTTTTACTAATTGCCAAGGTGATGATTCAAACTCAACAGAAAGACCTCAAGCATCTGATGGAGACGGGACACCAATTGAAAAGCCATGCATCTATACCCCGGTCACATCCCTCAACCAACAGCCATGCATAGGCATCATCCATTCACAGTTTCATACCTCCAAGGCTCCAAATTAATTGCAATCCTATCCCAAGGAAACTTTCGTTTCATATCATATCAGATCATATGCTCCTGCAAAAGCAACCTCCGAAGAGAACGAGTGACAGCCTTGCTTAATGAGGAATAAAATTTATAAAATAATAAAAATACAAACTTCACACCACAACTTATATAACACTCATGCCCCTTTGCAGTGCTTCCGGCGGCTCGCCTTCGCTGGTATTATCCGAATTCTCTTAGTCACACGGACAAAATCCCTGATAAGGCCAATCAGAAGTCAGATCAATTAAAAACATAAATTTTTTTTTTATATGTTCACAGGAGAGGAGAGGAGAGGGAAAAAGAAAAGAAAAGAAAAGCTCGTAGGTAGAATTAATAAACTAACGCACTTCCAGTTAAGATCACCGGCGAGGAGGAGGTCATCTTCCATGTCTTCATAGGCAACCATGTAGCCCGGCACGGCGTTGGAGAGATCGAGCCCGTCGGGCCCACTCTCACCCAGGCCTTTGTTGTCGTCCACATCGACAAACATGCGGCGTAGGGCCACTGCCAAGCTCTTGTAGCTGCTGTGCTTGTGGAGATGGATGCGGTGACAGATGGAGCGGCCCTCGAGGACGACAGTAACCGAAGGGACGACGGTGGAAGCCACGTGATCGTCGAGGGCCGTCGACAGCCCGGGGAGCTTTCGGGAGTTGATAACCGGTGGAGGCAGCGCACGCATTGCACTTGCATTACCGCCAGCGCCGCTGGTGATTCCTGGGTAGAAATTAGGAGCGCTGGTGCTCAAGTAGAGGCTTCCATTCTCGTCCCACGGCCTCTTCGGCGCTTCTCGACGGGAGTCGAACCTGTTCATGCTGTTCACAGGCCTAAGAAATTCTCTTGGAATGAAAAGATGTGAATGAGAAGTAGGGTCTGGTAGTATCTCACAACCGGCCGTTTGGCTGGCTTTCTTGTTTAGTATGTCGTTGGCCATCAAGTAGTTGTGTGACAAACAGGCCTTTCCAAAGGAGAGTAAGGGGTGTGAAGCTTGAATGTTTTGCATACTTATTTGTTGGTATATGGTAGGAATATATAGAAGATGGAGAGTAGAATCAGGTTCAGGGTTAGGGTTGGGCTTGAGGCTTATAAGGAGAGAGAGAGAGAGGGGGGGAAGGTGTTTTAAGAGTTCTGGAGGATGCATGGTGTCTTTTTTTATTTTATTTTTGAGACCGTTTTTCTGGGGATCGGGGGAAATGCGTAAAAGAAACGCTGTTGGGTTGGCGGGCGATGGTCCTTGTGATCCGTGAGGAGGAACGACCGCTGCGGTCGCCGGACGGCAAGGCGTTTCTCTGTGTTATGGCCATAATTCTATGGTGTTTTCTAATTCCTGAGTTTTTGGTAAAACTAATTCCAGAGTAGATTAAAAAATCTTTCTGTTTATTGCCAACCATTTCAAGTTCTCCTTACGCCAAGATTCTGAGTTCAAGCGAGCGGAGGTCCTAGGTTCCAGTTTTAGATGGTGCTTCAAAGAATTAGATTTAGATCTAGATAATATCACATGGGTGGATCTCTCTCTTAAAAATAATAATAATAATAATAATAAAAGTCTTCGCCTCATATTTTGATGCAAGTCTTCGCCTTATATTAAGAATAAAAAAAAAAAAAAAGAAGTTAACTTGCAGTTAACTTGCATAATCACCTTTGAGTGTTTTTTTTTTTTTTTTGGGGGGGGGGGCGTAAAATAATCACCTTTGATTTGATGACCTCTTGAGTGGCTGATACGATAGATTTAGTGTCCACATGTAAATGAGTTTGCATGCACAAGTCCACATGATGTTGTCGATTAAAGCCAACTTGCAACCCAAGAACAACCAGGATGCACAAGGAAAAGTATCCGGCCTCCCTTTAGTTTCAACTTCCAGCAAACAGCCCTACCCTTCAAGTGCTCATATGTCCTTTGGCTACGTCTCTAGACTACACTACCTTCTTATTAATGCTGCCATTGCATGTGGTTGCCGGCTTTTTCTATGTTAAAATCCTGAAACCAGGACAACATATATTGACATTGCGTCCAACTAGGCTAGCTCCAGCTGGGAGAAATAAAACTGTAGAGAGCGAGGTCTCCTCGTAGCATCGTGAACAAGAGGCCGACGAGGCGGGGACCTCACGTGCGGCTCATGTCACGTAACCCTCACGCAATCCTGTTTCCTATCACTCCGGGATTCGAGAATTGCGTTGAGAAGTGCCTTGAACTGCAGACGCTGATTATTTATAAAGGTTCCGCCATCACATATTGCATTGAGAACTGTCTCCAATTCTTGCGAAAATTGTCTTCAATTAAGTCATGGTATAAGAAGCAGATGAGAAGCATGATCGGAGTCTCCGATCACCCATCGTTGGATCAGAGTCCACATGCGATCACTCACCGCATGAGGCAAAGTGTGGGAGATTTGGATCCTAGAGAAACCACATGGGAAGGTTTTGATCCGGAGTTCAACGTGGATGTCCGGCTTCATATAAATCCACCATTGGATCACCCACTACGCATATCTCAAAGCACTCCGACCTTTTTTACTCATCCACCTACACATATCTTAAAGCCACCAGTGGATTTCTTTAATGCTGAATTCACGTCCGGCCTATTTCGTAATCCACCATCGCTGGCCAACTTTATCAGTAGGGCTGGAAATAAATCGGGGCACACCTCTACTTGAGCCGAGCCCAAAATTCTTTTGGAGGACTTCAAGTCGAGCTTAGGCTCAAACATTTATGAAAGTCAAGGCCCGAGCCCAATCCAGATCCGATTGGACCAGCCCCCTCCTTTATAGTAAGAACCCAAAAGATAGCAACATTCTCGGAGCACTGGTGACGAGCTGCCAGTCGAGAACAAAACCCATCCCCTTCCTCATGGTGGTTCTCCTCATATCGTCTCCAAAACTTCACATTCCTGACCCTAAACTGAGGCACCCACAAGTTCTTTCATTGCATACTTGTAAAGGCTGTCGCTACAAGATGATGACTCCAACGACCCACTAAGACCTCTGGACATCCCAAGCCATCTTCCGCCTACTCAAAAAAGTCACACCTCCGGGGGCGAGGGATTCCAAGGAATTAGAGGGTGTGGGGGACGGGAGAAGCAAGGGAAGGAAATCTTTTCCTCCGCCGGCTGCAGCGGCAGTTGGAGGCCGTGAGTTTGAGGACAAAGAGTGCCGCTAGCAATGTTCTGATGGAGAACAAAGAGACAAGAATCGAAAAGATTCAAGTCAAAGAGCCTCATCCTTTCAAAGAACTTTATCCGCTTCCGGTGGAGTGCTGACACTGTTCGGGCTTCGTGTCGGATTTGTTCGGACTCGGACCAATGATGTACTGGAGCTCAACTAGAAAAATAAAGAGAAATATTTTGTGTACCACAGGCAGTGCAGGTCGCATATTTAAACTAGATAATAAGTTGGTTATTGACAAAAGAAAGACTTTCACGGGATGCTATTGCCAAAAGCCCCAGATACAGAAGCTATTCCCCGTTAAGAAAAGCCATGAGACTAGCAACCAGACACCCTATCACAGTTGCAAGGATTGGAACTGCCATTTCAATCAGTGATACCTTAGAGCTGAACACTATAGACCACATGGCAATGATGTTTGAAAGGGGAAAAAAACAATTTCAAAATATAAAGACTTGATAATCAACAGATAAAGCAAAAAATAACCGAAGAATTATATAGAACAATTCACACCAAATAAATTGTTACAGAAGGTTTATCAATAAGCACAGGTAGTCAGAGTTCAGGATTGTGGTTACATTCAACCAAAATGAACGCAAAATCTTCTCTTGTTCAGAATGCACTTGAAACCCTCGATATGGGAAGGAACCACATTCAAATGCATATTGTAGAACTACCAAGTCTTGTGCTCTTACCATGTATCATAGTGGATGGGTAAAATAAAGCTAGAGTTGATTATATAGAAATCTAGAGATAGGGATTTTTATCCTGACAAGCCAACAAATTTACTATAGGCATATATAACAGTATTGGTGAAATTAAACCAAGAGACTGACAACCTGAAAATACAGGGAAAGGAATTACACATGGTGACTAGAACATATCATTCCTACTCTAGTTTTCAAAAGTTATAGATCCATAACTTACCAAAATTACTTTTGACTCCGGCAATACATACACAAATTCACAAGTGCAGAACTCGAGCTATGAAATCATTCTATACATTTCCATCATGGTTCTTCCAAGCCCATGCATAACGGACCTTCGCTCTTATTCGGTGGAAATGCAGCCATGTCATCATAAACATCATTCATACATGTTAAATACTAAAATATTTGAATGCGCCAATAATGCTAAGCAATTGGAGACAACTCACAAGATTTCTGCAGCCTCGAATCTGGATTTCTGGCATGTCCTTAAACCTGCAGGGTGGCATTAAATATGTAACAAATTCAGTAAGAAGGACTCATTACTACATTGTCACGCCCCCGATCCGAGATTTTGAATCGAGGGTCATGGCAACCGTCGCATACTCATAGAAAACTCTTCCCATAAGCATGCAAGGCATCTTATCATACTATCCTAAAACAACAGCGGAATAATTAGTCAACAATTAAAATCTAAAATATAATGACCTAAATTTTTTTTTCTTTAATATCTCAATAATTTCAACAATAATTCAAAGGCTTTGCATCAAATTCAATAAGCCTTTCAACCTAAAATAAAAGTACGAAGATTCTGCTTCTGATCACTCTTCTATTCATATCTTGTATCATCTTAATTCCTCAACATCTGTAAAAACAGTAAAATAAGAGGTAATGAGCTAGACAGTCCAGTAAGCAACGATCACTTCTCAACAGATTTCATCAGGCATATAAGTAAATAATCATTTATAGAAAATAAGCATATAGAGTTCATCAATTCGAAATCAATTTCAATTATGCAATATAATTCATGCCAAATTCATTTCTTTTTCGAAATTTCAAGTTTCTTTCGGGATTTCAATTTCTTTTGTTCTTCAATTTCTTTTTATCAACCATGAGCTATTACCACATTTTCCCTGTGGCAGGGTCATAATACCGCGTATCTGCTTGCGGTAGGCTGCGAATCATCTGGCAGCGATGTCCTTTGGAACTGCTGGTCTTGCTGGCGGTTTGTCGCTGGTCTCTCTGGCGACATGTCGCTGGTCTCGCTGGCGACATAAACCCTCAGGACAATCAATTGCCAACGTACATGCCCCCATTGGCAGGGTCCTTTACATAGTCAGGTTGTCAATTCTTATTGTTTCTTATATCATAATTCTTCATAAATCATGTTTCATATTTTAATTTCGATAATAAAACATATAATCATGTAGTATCGAAATCAATCAATGTAATGCATCATGAAATCAATATGTTCAATCATGCTTCATCATAACATTTTAAATAAGATATTTTCATAATAAAATATCATTCATCCAATTCATGCATCGTTTCACAAATCATGTCAGAAAAATACATTATAATTTATCGATAAATCTAGAAAAAGTGAAATATTACTTACCTCGAACGCATTCCAATAATCCATAAAATTCTATAAATTTTCTTCCAAAAATTTTGTTCGTAGATCATATCGCGATATCCCATGATCAAACATCCACAATCCTATACAGAATCAATTTCAATAATTAGAAAGAATACGAATACCATATTTCAACGGTTTAGATTGGGTCCGATCATCTAATTTTATCTAATCAAAATCTAATTAGGACCTAAATGATCCAAAGTTTGACTATCAGATCAAATCAGATTCGAAGTGATAGGATCGAGGTTTCTTCATCGATTTCATAAAATCAAGTGGAGAGAGAAAATCAGAGGAGAGAAAATTCATGAGGTACAATTCAAATTGATCAGGTGACACAATCCAACATTACGATTGGTCCAATATCTCAATTGGTGAAACCAACATGATCAAATCAAATCATGGCTAGATCGGAATCATGGATAATCAAATCTAAAGATTCATGGTCTGATTAAGGTGGGTGCCAGTACGCTGTCTGACAATCATGGATCAGGATTCTTCATTAGAATCAGATCAGACTTATTAAAAGAAATTTCTTCATTCACTAACCTTTTTTAGAGAGAGAATCAATCAAGAGAGAGAATATTTTAGAGAGAGAAAATTCTAGAGAGAGAAAACTCACCTTGAATTCTTCAGACAATATGATTTAACAAATTCTGATCGATCAGATCAAATCATGCTAAAATTATCATGTGGATAATTAAATAAGATCATGAGAAATAAAATCTAAAAATACCTGATCTGATCAAAGTGGATGTCGGTGTATCGTCCGACGATCACAGATCAAAAATCCATTACGAGAATCATTTAAATTCATCATCATTCTTCTCAAAATTTTAAAAATCTTAGGAGAGAGAAATAATCTAGAGAGAGGATTTTAGAGAGAGAAAGTAGAGAGAGAAAATCCAATTCTAGAGAGAGAAAAATACTAATTCAAGCTGAAGAGAGAGAGGGAAGAGAGAGAAACTCTCTTTCTCATATTTTATTATTTATCTCATTATTTATTAATTAATTTTATTTTTCTCTTTCTTCTTTTCTTTCTTTCTCTCTTTTTTTTTTCTTTTTCTTCATGGAAGAGAGAGGAGAGAAAATCCTATTTATTATTATTATATTATTATTATTTTATTTTCTTCTTTCTTTTTTTTTCCTTTTCCCTTTTCTTTTTCTTTTCTTTTTCTTCTTTTTCTTTTCTTTTTTTTCTTTTCTTTTCCTTCTTTTCTTTTTCTTTTTCTTTTCCTTCTCCTTCTTCTTCTTTTCTTCTTCTCCCGTGGGCTTCTTTTGGACTGAAACAGAGGACCTTAAGGTCCCCTCGTTTGGCGGCCGGCCGGCGGCGTGATCGGCGTGAGACTGCCGTCGGCAGGAGGAGAGGCGATCCGCGGTAAGAGGAGGCCAAACCGGTGGTCGACGGTGACCATCGGCGACAGAAAAATGGCAAAAAAAAAATTTTCCGCAATAAAATCCGGCGACTTCGGTCGCCGGCGAGCGTGCACATCGGCACGAAAAGGAAGGGAGAGGAGAGAGGAAGGGGAGGAAGCTTACCTCCGACGCCGGCAAGGTTTTTCCGGCGAGAAATTGGACGGCACAGCGACGGGTCTCCGTGAGGAATCTCCGGCGATTGCCGCCGTTTGAGCTTAGGATTTTCGGTGGAAAGGAGAGAGGAGGGATCTCCTCCTTAAATAGGACCGGAGGGAGATCGTTTCCGACTCCGATTGGGAGCCGGCGAGAGGAGGAAGAAGACTCCGTTCGGGAGTCTTCTCCCCTATTTTCCTTCCTTTTTTTTTTTTTTTGTTTTGGGCTTTGGATTCGTTGCTTGGGCCAGGCCTCACATACATATTTAGAAGATCACAAGAAATCTCAATGCAGCTGTAGGGTGCAGGATTTCATAACATGGCAAGAGGTAATATGATTCATACCTTTCATCATATTTCTTTCAAATTAGTATTTTGGTGCTAACACAAACTAACAAATTCTTTTGGCAAACAGTATCCATTGAAGCCTTGGATAAGACAACTCCTGCAGCACCAGTAAAACTTTTATAATTTTCCAGTTCAACCTCTCATTTTTTGCCCTCTAGAAGTACAACCATAGGATGGAAGTCTCACTGTCACTGAAACAAAAAACATAGAACAGTAATAGAAGGTGAATCAGAGCCTAGGGGGCTGAGGATTTCTTTTCTTAATACAAAACTTCATCAAAATGAAACATGAACCATGATTCCTTCTACCAGATACTAATTTAAACTGCATCAGTTGCTCTAACTGATCACCAAATGCATTCTTTCATGTACCCCCCCCCCCCCCCCCACCCCCACCAAACCCCTTTCCAATATATGAGCCCTGTCCATCATGAGAACAGCACACTTCAAGTTAGGCAGGTATATATGATATGGCTAGACATGCTCAGGCATACAATGTGGCATGTTTTTACAGACAAGTAGCTCTCAAACTGTACCTGCAGAAAAAACGTGTTTACATGAAAAAATAGTTACCCAGGCACTAACAACCTTTAAAATGCAGTCAAGGCAGATTATCCAAGCATACAGAATTTTCAATATTCCCAATTGTCCCATTTGGGTTCTTCCACGTGGATTTCAGGTTGAGCTCCTTAACCCCAGCTTAATCTGCACATAGATAACCAAACCAATTGTAGGTCATAGCTTCTGGTTGTAGATAAGACTTCACCTGGAGTTTTTGTTTTTCGGTGGAAAGGAGAGAGGAGGGATCTCCTCCTTAAATAGGACCGGAGGGAGATCGTTTCCGACTCCGATTGGGAGCCGGCGAGAGGAGGAAGAATACTCCGTTCGGGAGTCTTCTCCCCTGTTTTCCTTCCTTTTTTTTTTTTTTTGTTTTGGGCTTTGGATTCGTTGCTTGGGCCAGGCCTCACATTCTTCCCCTCTAAAAGAAATTTTGTCCTCGAAATTTTTCCTTGCTTGAGTCTTCATAGTTTCTTATTTGAATCTCATCCACAAATATTTTAATTCTTGATATAAATTCATTCTTAAATCATTTCATAAGAAAAAAATCGGTACATCAAATATCGATCTGAACGAAACCATCCATTTTCTTATTTATCAAGATCAACATCTCAAAGATTTTCAATATTTCAAGATTTCAAAATTATGATCTCATTTTCTGTAAAATAATGTTCAATATCTCATGACTCAAATCAAATCTATCTCTTGTGAATAGAAGAAGGTCAATGTCTCTATTCTTGCATAAGAACTTCATTCATCATCATTTATTTATTTATTTATTTATTTCAAAATATTAACCACTCTTAATTCCAACCCATCATAAGATAGGAAAAACATACTTCTATGAATCATATGATGACATCCCAATTAATCAAAATTTAAAAATATTTCCTCTTATTCATACTTTCAAAGATTGAAAATTTATCATTTCAATCTCATTTCCGAACTTTTGATATTTAATTCTCGATGCAGCTTCATCATTAAGTCATTTCATAAAGATCAGTATCACCATTGTTGATTGAATCAATATCACTATTTTCTAGTCATCAAAATTTTTTTACTCAAACCCTCAAACTCTTAAATATTCTAATTCTTGAAGCAAATTTTATCATTAAGTCATTCCATAATAAAAATCAATAACTCAAAATTTGATCTAAATCAAAACTATATTTTTCAATATCTCTATTCTAAGTAAGTATATCAATTTTCTTTATCTAAACATTAACAACTCTTAATTAATCGATTCATTATCAAATTAAATTATAAATAACTCCAATCCATCTTTTGTAGAACAATCGTCAATATCAATAGATAACCTCAATCTTTTCCATTCAGTCAGAGAAATAATAATGATCAAAAGAATTCTAACTTCAAATTTCATTATACCCTGGAGATAAATATTTGAGTATAATAATCTAAGATCAAAATCATCATTCGATAAACAATCTCAAGTTCTTCCTAGTAATTAAAAAATTATAAAATTTAATTCTAGGATAGAAAAAATTTATCTCTAAATATTCTAAATCTAAAATCAAAGGTCCACTCATCCTAAAATTAGGATGCTAATTATTTTTGTAGCATAGTAGGTGGAAGCACTACTTTTAAAAAGTCACATTAGGATATCTAAAATAATTTAAAATTTTAAAATATTATTCTTTCTAATGTTAATAAATTTTCTTGTATCAAACCATATCATCTATCATAATTCTTTGACTCAAAGAATCAACATTCCTGACTTACTCAAAGTAATCCAGATTACCATGCTTCCGCTGCGCACTCTGATTTAACAATCAAAATTTTTTAGGTTCATCAAAAAAAATTTTTGATCAAATTATTTCTTTATCTTATCAATAGAAAAGATCTAAAATTTTAAATTTCAATTGAAGTCAAGGATTAACTTTCGATTCTCATTCATACTTTTACTGGTGTACAATAATCTTGATTAACCCTTGAGTCCAATATTATATTTAAACCATCATATAGATTTACTATAATCAATATGAATCAAATCTCAATTCTCATATCAATTCAATTCGATAATTTTCAAACCAAAAATCTTGATAAGTCAAATCAACGAAAAAATTCTTCGATGCTCCATCAAATTTGGACATAATCAGAATATATAAGAATTTCAAATCATTATTTTTTTTTTTTAAATTTCTATCATCAGGATCTTCAATATCTATCAAATATCCTTTCATAACAATTATACAAGCTTCAAAAAAATCAAATCTCCATTTAATAGTAGAATCAATTAGGAACCTCGTTAACAAAAGCAAAGGAACTCCATATCAATTCTTAAATCCAAAATTTTTAAATTGTAAATTCACATGGATCTCTTAATCTGAGATAAATATAAATCATATCTTTTATCTTAATCTAAAGATATCAATTTTTCATTAACAACCTCAACAATAATATCAGAAAATCTCTTAATCAACTTAGATACGAAATCTTTAAATTGAAATTTCATACACATCATGTAGTCTCTAAGAGGCATAATAAGATCTATTATCTAGATCTAAGGATGATGATTAAAGATTCCGGTACGATGAATATTCTACAACCTCATAATCGATTTCATCAATAAGAAATAGGCTTCTTTGCAATATCTTCAAATATACATTCATCATAATATGCCACTTTATATATATGATCCACATACCAAGTTCAATTTCAATAAATATTTCAATCAAGCATCATAAAAAAAAAACTTTCTTAGCCCATTCTGGAACAACATTTTATTATCAAATCTTTATCTTGCCAATAATAGTCAACTTCTCAACTAAAAGTAATATCATAGTATTATTCTCACATCGAATTTGAACTTACGATTCACTTGAATAACCAATGATCAAATTAATAACCATAATGCACAATACAATTTTATATCAATCCTTTTGTGATTACTTTCGATCAAGATCTAACTAATCATATCATGATCAATAGATCATCCATCATATTTCAAATTCTATATGTTATAATCTATTGTGATCCTTTCGTACATAATCTCAATGTTTAATCAAAATTTATAAATATTTCTTCCACTATAATCATCAAAGATCTACACTATAATGTTTCTGGTGTCTATCCACTTACACTCATTCTATATCTGATTCTATGTTTCATAATTCATCCACTTATGCTCTGATACCATATTAATTGTCACGCCTCCGACCCAAGATTTGAATCGAGGGTCATGGCAACCGCCGCATACTTATGGAATACTTTTTCCATAAGCATGCAAGGCATCTCATCATGATATCTTCACAAACAGTTAAATAATTTTTTTTTTATTCAATAATCAAACCTTAATTCAAATAACAAATCAAAACTTAGTGTTCAAAAGAAAGTAACTGTTTGACAAAGTCAACACTAAAGCAAAACTAAAAGTCTTGAATCAATTCTGAGAAAAATCTTAAATCAATGAGTTAACTCCATCTCTAATCGCTCTCCCAACCGAAATCCCACATCATGCTAATTTTCTGGATCTGTAAGAAAAACATAAAACTTATCATGAGCTAAATAGCCCAGTAAGCAGTGTATACCTTTAACTGAATAATCAGGCAAATAATACTATGCATAACAAATCAATATGTAATTTCATGAAATCATATTCATACTGTCAATCATATATAAAAGTCAATTCATCATAATTTCTAATTATACTTTTCTTCTTAAATTCATCAATTTTTTTAAATTCTTCTTACCAACCATGACTATGACCACATTATCCCTGTGGCAGGGTCATAATACCGCGTATCTGCTTGCGGTGGGCTGCGAATCATCTGGCAGCCAAGTCCTTTGGAACCGCTGGTCTAGCTGACGGTTTTGTCGCTGGTCTATCTGGCGACATGTCGCTGGTCTCACTGGCGACATAAATCCTCAGGACAGTCAATTGCCAACGTATATGCCCCCATTGGCGGGGTCCTCAACACAGTCAGGTTGTCAATTTTATATTGTCTTCCAATTCATATATTATTTTCAAGAATAATAAAATTAATTGATATTCGAGTCAAATCAATTATAACATTCTTTGAGATCATATATCATCATAATAATTGCTCCACAAATAACTTCAATCATAAATAATTTTCTACAATTAACTTTCATCATAAATAATTTTCAACAATTATTTCAATAAATAATTACAATCGCAAGCATGCATAAATTTATTTAATTCATAATTTATCAGATAAATTCAGTAAAAGTAAACACTACTTACCTCAAACGTATTCCAATAAATCCATATAATTCTATAAATTTTCTTTCAAAAATTCTGTTCGTAGATCATATCGCGATATCCCATGATCAAACATCCACAATCCTATACAGAATCAATTTCAATAATTAGAAAGAATACGAATACCATATTTCAACGATTTAGATTGGGTCCGATCATCTAATTTTATCTAATCAAAATCTAATTAGGACCTAAATGATCCAAAGTTTGACTATCAGATCAAATCAGATTCGAAGTGATAGGATCGAAGTTTCTTCATCGATTTCATAAAATCAAGTGGAGAGAGAAAATCAGAGGAGAGAAAATTCATGAGGTACAATTCAAATTGATCAGGTGACACAATCCAACATTACGATTGGTCCAATATCTCAATTGGTGAAACCAACATGATCAAATCAAATCATGGCTAGATCGAAATCATGGATAATCAAAACTAAAGATTTATGGTCTGATTAAGGTGGGTGCCAGTACGCTGTCTGACAATCATGGATCAGGATTCTTCATTAGAATCAGATCAGACTTATTAAAAAAAATTTCTTCATTCACTAACCTTTTTTAGAGAGAGAATCAATCAAGAGAGAGAATATTTTAGAGAGAGAAAATTCTAGAGAGAGAAAATTTTAGAGAGAGAAAACTCATCTTGAATTCTTCAGACAATATGATTTAACAAATTCTGATCGATCAGATCAAATCATGCTAAAATTATCATGTGGATAATTAAATAAGATCATGAGAAATAAAATCTAAAAATACCTGATCTGATCAAAGTGGATGTCGGTGTATCGTCCGACGATCACAGATCAAAAATTCATTACGAGAATCATTTAAATTCATCATCATTCTTCTCAAAATTCTAAAAATCTTAGGAGAGAGAAATAATCTAGAGAGAGAATTCTAGAGAGAGAAAATCCAATTCTAGAGAGAGAAAAATACTAATTCAAGCTGAAGAGAGAGAGGGAAGAGAGAGAAACTCTCTTTCTCATATTTTATTATTTATCTCATTATTTATTAATTAATTTTATTTTTCTCTTTCTTCTTTTCTTTCTTTCTCTTTTTTTTTTCTTTTTCTTCATGAAAGAGAGAGGAGAGAAAATCATATTTATTATTATTATATTATTATTATTTTATTTTTCTTCTTTCTTTTTTTTTTCCTTTTTCCTTTTTCCTTTTCCCTTTTCTTTTTCTTTTCTTTTTTTTTCTTTTCTTTTCCTTCTTCTTTTCTTTTTCTTTTTCTTTTCCTCCTCCTTCTTCTTCTTCTTTTCTTCTTCTCCCGTGGGCTTCTTTTGGGCTGAAACAGGGGACCTTAAGGTCCCCTCGTTGGGCGGTCGACCGGCGGCGTGGTCGGCGTGAGACTGCCGTCGGCAGGAGGAGAGGCGATCCGCGGTAAGAGGAGGCCAAACCGGTGGTCAACGGTGACCACCGGCGACGGAAAAACGACAAAAAAAAATTTTTTTTCGCAATAAAATCCGGCGACTTTGGTCGCCGGCGAGCGTGCACATCGGCACGGAAAGGAAGGGGGAGGAGAGAGGAAAGGGAGGAAGCTTACCTCCGACGCCGGCGAGGTTTTTCCGGCGAGAAATTGGACGGCACAGCGACGGGTCTCCGTGAGGAATCTCCGGCGATTGCCGCCGTTTGAGCTTAGGATTTTCGGTGGAAAGGAGAGAGGAGGGATCTCCTCCTTAAATAGGACCGGAGGGAGATCGTTTCCGACTCCGATTGAGAGCCGGCGAGAGGAGGAAGAAGACTCCGTTCGGGAGTCTTCTCCCCTATTTTCCTTCCTTTTTTTTTTTTTTTATTTTAGACTTTGGATTCGTTGCTTGGGCCAGGCCTCACATACATATTTAGAAGATCACAAGAAATCTCAATGCAGCTGTAGGGTGCAGGATTTCATAACATGGCAAGAGGTAATATGATTCATACCTTTCATCATATTTCTTTCAAATTAGTATTTTGGTGCTAACACAAACTAACAAATTCTTTTGGCAAACAGTATCCATTGAAGCCTTGGATAAGACAACTCCTGCAGCACCAGTAAAACTTTTATAATTTTCCAGTTCAACCTCTCATTTTTTGCCCTCTAGAAGTACAACCATAGGATGGAAGTCTCACTGTCACTGAAACAAAAAACATAGAACAGTAATAGAAGATGAATCAGAGCCTAGGGGGCTGAGGATTTCTTTTCTTAATACAAAACTTCATCAAAATGAAACATGAACCATGATTCCCTCTACCAGATACTAATTTAAACTGCATCAGTTGCTCTAACTGATCACCAAATGCATTCTTTCATGTACCCCCAGCGCCCACACCCCCCCCCCCACCCCCCACCAAACCCCTTTCCAATATATGAGCCCTGTCCATCATGAGAACAGCACACTTCAAGTTAGGCAGGTATATATGATATGGCTAGACATGCTCAGGCATACAATGTGGCATGTTTTTACAGACAAGTAGCTCTCAAACTGTACCTGCAGAAAAAACGTGTTTACATGAAAAAATAGTTACCCAGGCACTAACAACCTTTAAAATGCAGTCAAGGCAGATTATCCAAGCATACAGAATTTTCAATATTCCCAATTGTCCCATTTGGGTTCTTCCACGTGGATTTCAGGTTGAGCTCCTTAACCCCAGCTTAATCTGCGCATAGATAACCAAACCAATTGTAGGTCATTGCTTCTGGTTGTAGATAAGACTTCACCAGGAGTTTTTGTTGCACATGTGATTGCTGTTTTATATGTGCAGTGGAATTACACTACTTTTTCAATATGGAAATACAAAAATGTGGAACAATAGGAAACAGTCAACGGAATATAGGTTACCGAAACTATTATCATCATCAGCAATCAAAAACTATCATCAGCAACATTATCTCGAGTGACATGAAGTTAGGAAATAAAATTTCTAAAAAACAAAATAGCAGTCAATATTTTCACTCTAGGCTAAGAGCAAGATTGAACCAGACACACAAGCATCGCTAGTTAACTCTATACTAGCATGCATTAATAGCATTGCAAATATTAAACATGAGAGAGCAAACATGAATGGGGAATGGCGTTAAAATATTCTGTCATGAGGCATTGACGGTTAACAACAGCTGGTACACTCTCTATGGGTATGATTTTGCAGATAAGACGAAGCACAATGTACCAAAAAAAGAAGAAGAAGAAGAAGAAAACCGACCTTCACCTTGTTTTCAGATTGACTCGGGGAACTTCACATATCAAGGAATTCACCTGACTTCAGTAAAAAGATTGCTTCCTTCAACTGCATAACTAGAAAACTAGGAATTTAATGCGTCAAGGAATTCACCTGACTTCAGTAAAAAGATTGCTTCCTTCAACTGCATAACAAGGAAACTAGGAATTTAATGCGTCAATAAGATGTACGAACAATAATTAGAGAACGAGATAAGAAAGGATCATGTCGTCTCTTCAAGAATCTTTTTTTGAGGTTAATCTCTTCAAGAATCAATATATAAGAATGAGATAAAGAGGGGGATCACATTAACGAAAACCCCGGAAGGATCATTTGAATGTATCACTGGAGAGGCAGAGAATCTAGGGTCTGAGTTGCCCACGGAACAGCAACGATGCGATTGATGGCTCCAGCACCACAATGCTCTCCTCTTTCCCTGTTCTTGGATCCTTTGAGACAGAGTACTGAGTATATATAAACTAATTAACTGAGAATCACCTTGCTTTCAGATGCAAGGGATAATTGACATCTCAAGACATTCTTCTGACTTCAGTAAAGCAAGAAACTAGGATGAAATGCAATGCAATAATAAGATCACTCCAGTTCAATCAAAGGCTCAGAACATATCACCTAACCGAGAATATACGGGAGCGAGATAAAGAATGGATCACATAACAACGTACCAAGAAGAAGGATGTCATGATCCGCATTTCCTTTACAATGCGCTTCTCTTTCCTTGTTCTTGGGCCTTTCGCAGAGAAACGAAGAAGAAGGACCACAAAATTCTTGAAGGAGATTAGGGTTTCTGGACGGGAGAGATCGTCCTCTTTCACTGTTCGTGGATCCTTCGCGGAGAAACAAAGAAGAGGGACCTCAAATTTCTTTAAAGAGATTAGGTTTAGGATTTCCGGACGAGAGAGAGGAGGAAAGAAGGAAACGGAAAGGAATGGAGGGAGAAGGACGATAGATCGAAGGACACACTTGAATTGACCGTCTGAACATGGAAAAGCGGGAGGCCGGGCCCGGGATGCGTGCCGGCAAATTTATGAAGGGACTCAGCGGCGGAGTCGTTGCTCATTGAGTACGCCGGACATGAGACGCGTAGAAAGTACGCGGACTGCCCTTGATAGCAGACGCTTAGGATACGCGTAGAAAGTAGGCTGACCATAGCTGAGCCAACATGGTAAATATTATATATCCTACGTGATGTATGCCACATCACTGATATGTAAGGTGGTTACATAATTTTTTTAATTTAAAATATTAATATGATATCTTTCCATTGATTTATCTGTACATACAGCAGGCAACCTATTCAAAAACTTTTTGATGGGACGCATTGAGCCTATAAAAATAAAAAAAAATCTGATTGCTACGGTACACTGATGATGGAGGATGAATGGCTTAAGAAATTCATTCGTCTCCGATGATAATTATAATGCGAGGATTGAATTTAAAAGGTATTTGATTGGAAAGTGTAGGAGTTTATAATGATAAGGAGAATGGATGATTCATTTTAATTATTTAATTAAAAAAATTATTTTAATATTAATTTTAAAATAAAATAAAAATAATATAATCTACGTAGAATTCAAATTCTATCGTTCTTTATGGATTCAAATTTTTATTTTGATTTTAATTTTAATTTTAATTTCGATCATATATTAAATATTTTGAAAATTTAATCATCTTAAGTTTGATTTTAAATTATTTTAATTTTTATTTTTATTGATCGTAACTTAATCTCTCTCTAATATACCGGAAAAACAATGAAGAATTCAATACAATTAAACGAAGAAAATGCAGCCAATCTCAGAAGAGGCCGCACGAACAGACCGCCTCTTCAAGAATCCATTGGGAGCGGGATGGTACGTCTAATAATTCTGAACCCCTCAATCAATAAGGATCCTTCGATTGCCAACGTCTTCATAGCATGTATCAGAATAAAAAATAAAAAAAAAGACAAACAAATGCAAAGGAAAGCAGGTGGAAGGGTCGAGTAACAAAAACGCAGCATATCATAGTCCACAAAGACGGAACAAAAGACTCCCCATTATGACCATCTCCACTCTGTTGTTTCTAAAAGAGTGATTCTTTGTGCACCGCGCACGGTGCAGAAATTCAGCACCGCGCGCAGTGATTGGTCACGCGCGGTGCAATAAGAATTTCGCTTTCTAAAATGGGAATTCTCGTTCAAAGAAAAGGTGGGACCATGTGATTCGAAAAAACGTGTACTAACCGACAAGGGTCGTCTCGCTATCACCTAACAAAGGTGGGTTCCACCGGACCAGTTCAAACCTTTGAGTAGAAGAGAAAAAAGACGCGCAAGTACGTCAACGTCGCTCATCAGAATCTAATGGTGACCCGTTTCCCTTACACTTTCTTTTGATCGAGGAAGATTACCATGCTGCCCTTTCCTTGCTGATGTGATGATGCGGTTATTGACTATTACATGCAGATCGCATGTCATAACACGAAGATTAATTATTCAAACGTAAAATTTGATATATTAATAAAAAATTGAGTTGCTATCATGTATGGAGATTGTTGTGTTCATAAAATTTAAGAAACCTTTCAATAAAAACGTATCATGAAGATAGTTGAAAGATACCTTTTTACTTTAAAAATTTGATTTGAGATTAGAATAAAGGATAAAGCATATCTTAGACAGCAAGTGTGATAAAAATTTAGAAAGAGTATCAAAATAATATATCACTTATAAATTTGCTCGTGAGAAATGCATCATTCTTAAAATAATATGTTATGGTGAAATTGAGAAGATAGAAGGGTCAAAAAAAATCAATCAATCATTAAAAAAAAAAGAAGAACACTTTATGTAATATTTTTTAACTTGTTGCTTTTTAAAACCTGTTTTTCCTGTTCTTAACAATATATCATTTTTTTTTCAAAAAAAAAAAAGAGCATGAATTCCGGAAGAGAAACTTTTAAATAAGTATATAATGAAGTTAACCATGTTAACTAGCCTCATTAATGTCAAATGACGGAACATCAGTGTAAATCCTCTTCCATCCTATCCATTTGTTTCTGATTACAAGTTATAATTTTCAAATAAGTGCTTCTAGCAGAAGACAAGTGCAAGCGGAAACACAACCTCCCAAGCTTTTCTTGAACTAGAACCCTTAGGGAGAGTTGAGGGTCTTACGGTGAAGGCAGATTTGTCATTTTAAAACAAGTGAGACGGAAAGCATTGGCGTTCCCGAAACCTCCCCCGGCCTCGCTCTACTTTAAAACATCCGCACCTTGCCGCGTTCGCTTCCCACCGCACCCCGACAAAAACTTCGAGAATACCTAAAGCTAAGCGAAGAGCCTGAGAGACCTCACCACCTCTCCATGGCGGCGGAGCTCGAGGATGAGCAGTCCTCAACGTCCCGATCCGACGAATCCGACGGCGACGATTCCACCTCTCTCTCCCTCTGCGACCTCCCCCTGGCGGACCATGACGAGTCCGACGGCCCCAATTCGTCCGACGATTGCCAATTATCTCCTCCTCCTACGGACCCTTTCGAGTTCTTCTCCGGCAACCACTCGGCCGCCGAGGAGATGTGCTCCGCCGAGGACGTCTTCCTCAAGGGGAACCTTCTCCCTTATAAGGCCCCTCCGCAGTTGTCTCCGACAAAGAGGAGCGATGCCCCCGCCCCCAAAAACGCACCTTTCGATCACCGGCGGTCGGAGTCGCTCGACGGGATCAACCGGCCCCGCGGCGGCGGGGGGCGCGCGGCGGAATACCCGAGTCTGAGAAGGGCGGCCTCGGAAACGGACCCGAGGACCCCTCAGCCAGCACCACCACCGCCTCCGCCTCCGGCGACGCCGAGGTCGAGGCCCAAGTGGTATCTGGTCGTTTTCGGGTCTGTAAGGGTGCCGGCGGCGATGGAGATGAAGGACATCCGGAACCGGCAGAGGCAGCGGAGAACGACGCTGCTTGCGGAGTGTGGCGGGTGGAGGCGCGAAGAGGGGAGAGGCCCCTGGAAGCTTCTGCGCTCGCTGAGCTGCAAGGGGGTGGAGAGCACCGTCGTCGCGTCGCCCCTGAGCTACGTCTCGCACTTACGTGGGTGAGCCACGCCCGGCCCGGTCGGGACACCGTTCTGGGTCCTGTCTGGACCGGCTAGAATTTGTTTTACTGGGGCCGGTTTTCCTTATCAGCCCAGATCCTATGGAAATGTGCGTCCGCCTGCGCGCGGGTGTTGTGTGTGTGTGTGCGTGTGTGTAGGAGAGGGAGGGTGGGGGTTGTAAGAGGGAGTGAAGACACTTACTACAAATAAATGAAGATGGTGCCGAAAGCATCTGCACTAATAGATTGAGCCAAAATTGGAGGAGAGCCCTCTTGCAATACTTTCCAAAATTATTCACTGTAGGCTATATTTGCCAACTAATCAGTCACCTGATTTGCTTGCTGAAGAACATAAAGATAAACAAAATTGGACAGAGTGGTACATGAAGAGTGCAGGACTGAAATTGTAAGCAAATTTCTTGGTTTGTAGCAAATATAGTTGAAGAACCTATCTGGTCATTTGAGTTCGGGTTAGCTGGATCAGTCTCCTAGCTTGCCTAATTAGATCTTGTTCTAACTTGATTTAAGTCCTTGAACTGGAGAACAATTTCAGACCTGTACTCTTTATGTTTAAATAGGTGGTCTCTCAACCAAGAACTTTGCTTACAATTGAAATGACTAGGGTCTATCCAAGAATTCCTCGGGACCACAGAGTCCTCCTTCCCGCCCGCTGCCCACTCCGGCTTTCCGATAGATTAGACCCTCGAATTAAAAGAATTATTCGATGAGAGCCTCGTATACTTGAGAAGAGAAATAAACAATTAATGATCAAACTCTCCCTCTTCCCCATATTTAAAAAAATAAAAATAGATCAATCAATGCATTTGCAATGGTATATTAATTGATGTGCTCCATGATCCATGATTGTCATCTATCCCATTAGCTCGATGGCTTGCTCTTATTGATACTATTTCGTTACAAGATTTTCTAGTTAAAGGATCTTATAATTGCTGACAAGGGGACATGGAATTAGCCGGTTCTTACTCAACTATTGCATAAAGGAGATGGTGGAGAAAATATTATTTATTTTAATTTAAGGTGATCATGACAATTGTGATAGATTAATCTATCTAGCTTTTATAAATTATTGTTATCTAAACCTCAACCAAATTATAATATTGCTTGGATTTTGATGATAGGTGTTCATTCTAAAATTATTTTATTTCTATGAGAAATATCTTGGTATTAGATTCCATTTAGAAATATTTTACATCAGTGAGTGTTTTACATACCAATCCATTGTGACTTATGTTCTGATGAATATAAATTTACTCTTTATGTCATATTTCAATGTACAATGATAATATAGGTATGGAGGCTGGCACCACTTCAGAATTCATCATCTTTTTTTCTGTTTTCCTCACATAAGTTTCTACAAATCATCAAAGAAAAATCTTCTTCTAAGGATAAAAAATCTGAAGCAGTTTTGATCTATTATATTGTTTATCATAGTTGGTTGGTTAAAAATGAATATATCAATTTCAAGGTATAAAGCAGAGTGTTTAGTTCATTTTATTAAAAGTTTTCACTGAGGGTCGTAGGTTTCTCCAAAATATTGCTTTAGAGGGTACATTAACGGTAAAAGCACCCTAAGGATCTGTCCAAATACTTTTTGCACCTTCATTGTTTCCTTATTTTTTTAGAGGCCACCATCCCTTACTTTTTCAAGATCAGTTCTAATGGCAGCGTTCCAAGAGAAAGATGCATTTGGTGAAGCAAATTTTATGATTGACAGTAGCAATGATGTGCTATTAGCTGCTGGCGGTATTAAGATATTTAATATAACTATTTGAATAGCAGAAATGAGTGCAGCATACAAAAGGTTGATTTTTGTTTTATAAATATTGAGTGCATTTCATACTTATTTGGAGGTAGATTTTTTTTGATAGTCATTGGATCGTCATCAGATCCGTAATCTGTTGATATCAGATTCCACTCCTTTGTGCAAGATTGCTGACGTTTGATGGGTACATCTCTTTCTATTAAGGTTTCACGTGTACACGTAGAAGATTATAGTTTTATTAAAAGTTATTTTGTTCGTGAGCTTTACGGATGGACGTATTCTCGTATGGTCTAATTTATACGATTTACCAAAAAATAATATAAAAGGAAACCAATTACCCCTCCCATGCCGCACGTCATTGCCGGAGCCGACTGAAGGAACGCAATGCGATGGTTCCTTTAAAACCCGAGAACCCGCTCAATCTTCCCATCCAGAAGCTCACCTTGGGCTGCCCCGTCCTCGACCGCCTCCTCCGCGGCGGCCTCCCCGTCGTCTCTGTCACCGAGCTTGCCGGCGAGAGTGGCGCCGGCAAGACCCAGCTCTGCCTCCAGCTCCTCCTCGCTGCCCTCCGTCCCCCTGCCCTCGGCGGTCTCTCCGCCGCCTCCACCGCCTCCTCCCCTCCTTCCAACCCTCCCCCGCCCCCAACCCTCTCGACCACGTCTTCGTTCGCCCCGCCCACTCCCCCGACGACTTCCTCTCCCACCTCACCGCCGCCGACGCCCTCCTTGCCCGGTGCCCATCTGCCCTTCCCGTCCGCCTTCTCGTCGTCGACTCCATCGCCGCACTCTTCCACTCCGAGTTCGACAACACCCCGGCCGACCTCAAGCGCCGAACCTCGCTATTCTTCCAGATCGCCACCAAGCTCAAGGAGCAGGCCAGGCGGTTCGGGGCGGTTGTGGTGGTCACCAAGCAAGTGGTTGACGTAGTGGGGGGCTCGGATTCGGAAGGGACCAATGGCCTCCGGGTGGAGAATTACTGGTCCATGTGGTCGTCGGGGAGGCGGGTTTGCCCGGCGCTGGGGCTCTCGTGGGCGAATTGTGTCAACTCGAGGATCCTTTTGTCGAGGAGCGATGAGATTGTGAGGGGCGAAAGGGCTTTGGAGAATGGCGAATCGGACGATTGGGACCGTGGAAACGTGGTGAGGACGAAGAGAAAGATGGAGGTGGTGTTCGCTCCCCATTTGCCGGAGGCTTCGTGCGAGTTCGTGATTGTGAGAGAAGGAGTCTTTGGGGCGGAGGCACAAAGGTGAAATCTTCTGGAAGCCCTTCTTTTTCGCTCTTCTGTTTTTCTTTCAATAAGCAAAAAAAGAAGGGCTTTTTGAAGGATTTATTGCTTGGTAGCACTGTACATTCACGAACTTGATGTTGTTTGTTTATATCGGAAGTTTCCTTTAGAATTTATCATCTGATGCCCGTTTGCTTTGTCCTCTGCTTAACCCGACACAAGCCTGTAGAAATGCTTCAGTGAACAATTGATTTTAATATATTGGTGCATTCTTGCTTGCTTTTGATCTACTGTTAGTAGTTTTTGAGTGTTCTATTTGATTTCAGAAAAATTCTAGTAATAAGAAAACCCAATGTTTGACTTAGGTTGAGGGTTAAGCATGAATTCAGCTATATTCTGGCATTTGATGATTGAATTCCAGATTCACCATGTCAGATTGTAATATGAATGTTCTGTTCATACCTACTGGTGTAAGTTTTTTTTATAAAAAAGAAAGCCTGATCAAGTACTGCTGTAGTTGTTTGAAAACTATTTTTAATGTTCATGCACCTGATTCACTTGACTGGAGCGTCCAAAACACCATACTAGAACTGTGTTGAATCACAAGAGTTTGCTAAATGCCCAACCATTCAAACAGGATCTTTGCTTCAAGCACATCTAGTTCTTTTATGCATTCTTTCATGAGAAGAGGAAACTAAAGCTTTCTCTGAGTGTTTTAGAGTATTAGTGATACATACCACGATGATCATGTCGCTATATATACTTGGTGGTTTTGAGGAAACCTAACAAGAGATGGTGCCATCTTTGAACTTGTCTTCTGGTTAGTCAAACAAAATCATTGCTAATATGGAAAGTAAATATAATGCTTAATAGATCATAGATATTTTCGTTAGGACTTAGGATTGAATTGATACTCCTACTTCCACTGGTGGAATAGAAGGAAGGGGCTAGTTTTCATGTTGAATGAATGCTAATTGGTACTGTAATGTTACATGTCTCCTAAGCGTGCCTTTGTTCTCGACTGACAGAAAACTTCATAGAACGAACTTATGGAAACAAACAGAAAAAAAGAATTGATCAGCAGACTTTAAATATTTAAAAAAAAAAAAAAAAAACTCAAGGTGATTGCCAAAAGGCAATATGTAAGTTGACACCATATAAACAAATTGTGAATTTTCAATGATCATGAGAGATATATTGGATACTTTTAACCTTATAAATGATAAAAGCCATTAATTCCAAGATCTAAAATGAATCATCAAATCCTTCGGCAAGAAGAGAACTAGATGATGGAATGTAAGAAGATGATAGGTTAATGTCACAATGCATGCTCTGCTATAATATGACCAGAAAAGCACACTTTGTTAAACCAATGCTTGTAAATGCATCGGAAGATTTTCAGCTAGCAGAATTCTCTGAGTGATTTAGCAGAAATCATCTTTACTCGTGTAACATGATTGAGACCTTAGAAACAAGGATAATTCACCTGCAACATACATTTATTATGAAATTGATAGGGGAATATAACGGCCCAAGGAAACGTAGATTAATTGAAATAATGAAGAGTGAAATTTTTTGGAACACAATCACTGCTTAAAATTATCTTATTCTGTTAAGTACTGCCTGTATTAGCATGATCTTGGGTAACTTGGAGCAGAATTTTGCTTCTGAGATAAATTTATCTAGAAGAAACAATCCAAGACTTGACACATAAGATAAATCAAAACATGCTCCTGAAATGAGTTTAGTATTGTGAAAAGAATCATAAACTAAATGAAAGATGTGAAATATTTCACAGCAAAAGGGATGACTTGTCAGTAATTTATAACAATATGAAGTATATTTTTTAAGCCAAAATGAAGTCCGTTTCATCTAATGATAGCTAAAGCTGATTCATTAAACTGCCAGAATAGCATCTAGGGAGCAACCAGGGAACGGTAACAAATGTTTTCCTAACAGTAGGTAGTAAGTTGATCAGCCACAGAATTACACTGGATACATGCAAAGAGAAAGGTCCATCTTGAGGTAGCAAAAGAAATTCTTTCAGTGATATATGTCAAACGCCATTTATAATGATTTAGTAACTCTGTTTGTTTGGGCGTGCACAACCATATTGTGCGTTTGCAGGTTCTAAATCATGTGTTCCAAGTTTTGAGGCCAAGATCAATGCGAAGACTTTGCCCAAAGTAGTCTCTGGCATTAGAGAGTTAGTGGCATTAGAGAGTTAGCAAGCACAAATTTAATCTCTCTGCCCATCATGAACAATCTCTCTTATGGTAACAAAGTTGGTAGCCGTAGAGGAGCTATGCCGGACTAGACTCCAGAGGTTTTGAAGCAATCTTGTTTGGAGTAGATTGAGAAAGTACATGTAGAGAGTGATACCGCGATTTGCATCAAATTATATTTTCATTGATCGCCACCTACAAATTGCAATTAGGCATGTACTAGGACCAATATTTAATGTTCACATGCACAACTTACATAACTGAATTTACTTTTAGACAAGGTTCAAAAATATGATATTGTGTAACCTCTGTCAACTTAAAATTGATTGTACAATACAATGTTAAGCACTGGCATACATCAAGACATAAAAACATGCAACCTCAAAGATACACAAGTTACAATGGAAACAAACAAAAAGGGTCTATGTAACTTATGTGGCCTGGCTGTAACCTGAAGAACAAATATGCTTTGAGCAATTAAGCTAAATACTCTTCATTGTAAAATTATGTTAAAAATGCAAAATGGTGATGGTAAGCATAAGAAGATATTAAAGATACCTGATAATATTAAATAAAAATCTCTGCGATGGAATATAATTGCATCAAATTATCTAAGCATGAATTAGCACAAGATACTATAAATAGACAGCACATGTTGCGATATGAATAGGCAGCAAAAGAATACCGTAATCCACAAGCCAACATGGAAGAAAGTACATTTGTTGTTCTGAACATACACACTATGAGACGTTCCAAAGAATGAATCTACTTGGAGTTTCTATCAAAGAAATCCTTAAAGGTTTTGTTAATCTTTGAAAAATGAAATGAAACAGAAGTGATCTGCTTTTTTCACCAAAGGTCTCATTAATCGGCAAATTGCACGAACAAATGATCAACACATCCCATTCAATAGTAATTTCCAATCAGTTAGCTTTCCTATTTTAGTGACTCATCGTAATTTAATATTAGTTGACAAATCTGAAGATCAACCATGAATTGGAATATATCAGTTTTAATGATCTACTACTTCACAACTGACTACATGTTGAGTGGAAAAGAGTCCAATGGATTTCAATTAACTGAATTCCCTAATTGCTTCTTGTTTGCTAGCTAGGGTAGCCATGCGTCCACCGTGGTGGATAACATTGATGTATATCAGTGAAATTGCTTAAAAAAAATTATTGATTTGTATAATGAGAAAAGAATGCTGTATACCTGCATGACGGATGATGGATCGAAAAAGAATACTCCCCATCTGTTGGGTATAAATTATCCCCAATCGAAGTTTGTAAAGGACCGACTCTTCCAGGATTTTTCCGGCTTTCGACTTTGTGTGGCGTTTCTCTTAACCCCCTCGACCGTCCGAGCTTCCATAATACCGTTCGGACTTCTCCGACAATGAGCTTCTCCATCCATCTACCGAGCCACTCCAAAGACTCTCTGGGCCTCACTATCAGCCGACCTTCTACAGTGATCAACTATTCTCCGAACTTCTTTCGGATTTCGTCAATATCCGAGCTTCTCCGACAACGAGATTTCTACAGTAATCAGACTCCATCCAAGTTTCTACGGCAGTCGACCGCCTTCAGGATTTTAACCGAGCTCCTGCGAGAGCCGAACTTCTACTACGAGCGGTCTACTCTGAACTTCTACTATGAGCGGTCTACTCCGAACTCCTACAGCAGGCGGTCTACCCTGGATATCTATTGTAAGCAAATTCCATTCGAGCCTCTACTATAAACAAATTTCTTCCGAACTTCTATTACAGGTAGACTTCAGCCGAGCTTCTTCGTAGTCAGATCCCAGACGAACTTCTACAATGGGACAGGATCCACCGGCCAGGTCGCTACTCCGAGCTCCCACGATAACCGATCTTCGACCGAGCTTTTACAATAAGCGATCTCCTTTCAGCCTTCTACAAGAACCAGATTCCGTCCGAACTTCCATAGCGGATGGATATCGGACGAGCTTCTACGACGGACGGACTCCGACAGCTGGATTTCTACAACGGTCGATCACCTCCAGTGTCTGTCGAACCTCCCCAACGCCATCCGAAGTCCACCGCCGGTCGACCCTTCGCCAGATTCTTCATGAAACCGGACTTCTCCGACGGATAATTTTCAGACGAGCTTCCACATCAGGCGAATCCCAGACGGACTTCTCTAGCAATAGGACTCCTACCGGACTTCACCAACAGAAAGTCTCCATCCGAGCTTCTACAGTAGATGACTCCCGCCTGTAGCATCAGCGCCTAAGGCATCCGACAATAGTAGACTCGTCAGCAGCCTCGAAAACATCCGAGCTTCTCTTAGATCGACGAGATAGAGAGCCATTCCGCTCCATCAGATATCCCAGCCGAGCTCCAGCCGACAGATCCGAACTCTCTGGCAAGTCACGACAATGGCCACTATCCTACTCCACTCTCTGCAACGGATTCCGCGTGGCTCCACCACTCTCTGGCAAGTTGCGACAACGGACACCACTCCACTCTCCGGGCTCTACCACTCTCTGGCAAGTCGCGACAACGGACACCACTCCACTCTCCGTAACAAACTCCACGTGGCCCTGAACGACCCCTGACGCCACTACTCTCCGTAACAAACTCTATGCGGCTCTGAACAGTCCACTACTAGGCGGTTACAGACGTCACTGTCAATCAGTTACGCTCTTCGTCTATAAAAAGGGACCCCCAGATACGTTCTTCTCTAAGCTCAAAACTCTATCTCAAAACTCTGCTAAAATTTCCACTCCAGCACTCCATTTTTGTTGAAGCAGAGTACTGACTTGAACGTCGGAGGGTCTTGCCGGAACACCCCCAACTCCGGTTTAGACTTCCCTTGCAGGTTCCGACGGCGATCGCGGTCATTTCAACTCCAGCAACTCCGACTTCGGCGGAATTCTGCACCAACAGAATTGACGCTAGAGGAAGGGGTGTGTCTTCGCAGTACCCTTGTTCTTAAAGGAGTGCTCAACGAAACTGCCTCCGGTCATCTTCTCCGACATCTTCTTCTCCTTCTCCTACTAGATCTCCACTTGATGCTTCCCCGAAAGGCATCCACCAGGCGATCCACGACCTCCACGGCCGGATCTCGGGCTCCGACCTCGCCTCCAGTTTTCTAGGCTCCTCCTCCTCCTCCGACAACAGCGGTCGGTATGGAGCAATTCGATCTGCTGGTTCAGCAGGTCAGATGCCTCACCAAAGCAGTGCAGGCCATACAGCAGCAACAACAGCCGCAGGCGTCAGTACGGTTGGAAAGAGCATCGTCAGAGTTCCAAAATCCGGCAGTAAGACGGGCCACTTGGGCCAATCGCTTTGTCTTCCCCGAAAAGGGGAATCCGAGGGTTGATAGCCCCCAGTCTAATCATGATTCCACTCCCGGAGGATCCCTACCTCCACTCTGCCAGAAGACCCTCGAGACTCGCAGTCGAGAGGACTTCCTGGATTGAAGGCTCCAGGAGATGAACCGACGGATCGAAGAGCTCTGCCACGCTCCCCCTATTTATGGTGAGGGCATTTATACTGACCCTCCTTTCTCTCAAATGATCATGCAGGAACTGATCCCGCCAAACTTCAAGCTCCCCCAATTCGAAAGCTACGACGGGACCTCGGATCTGGTTGACCACCTGAAGGCCTTTCGGACAATGATGCTGCTCCATGACGCGCCAGACGCCATCCTGTGTCGAGCTTTCCCATCTACCTTGAAGGGAGCAGCAAGGAACTGGTACTCGATGCTGAAATCGAGTACTATCTTCTCTTTGATCAGATGAGCCACCAGTTTACGGCTCATTTTGTTAGCAGTCGGTATCTCCGGAGAGGTTCGAAGTCCCTTATCAATATCAAGTAGAAGTATGGAGAATCCATCCGAGCCTACGTCAACCACTTTAACGTCACCGCGTTGGAGGTCCGAAACTTGGACCAATCGATCGCGATGGCCGCCCTGAAGGGCGGTCTTCAAAAGAACGATCTTCTGTTTTCTTTGAAAAAGAAATATCCCAGGGACTTTACTGATTTTCAAAAGATATGTCCGAGCAGAAGAAGCCTTCAAGATGAAGGACGAGGAGGCCACGAAGCAGCGACAGGTGGGAGACTCCAGCAAGCCCGCAGTTGAAAAATGATCAAGTGAAGCTCGGCCACGTTCTCGAACTTCCTCCGGATACAAGCGTATCCAGACTCCTCCCCAGGCTCGTAGGCAGAGGAGCCCGGACCACAGAGTTCAGTGGAGCTCTCCCCGGGAAGATTCCATAGCTACGCCCTCTCAACACATCGAAAACTCAAGTGCTGATGGAGGTTAGAGAACAGCTGCTAAGGCCGGAAAGGATGCGCACACACCCCGAAAAGTGCAATCCTAACAAGTTCTGTCTCTATCATCGTGACCACGGCCACGACACGGAGGAGTGTATTCAGCTCCGAGACGAGATCGAGGAGCTCATCAAACGAGATCGGCTCGACAGATTCATTCGACGTCGACCTGAAGGTAGGGAAGACCGGCCTAGGGCCCTGCCACAGCCAGAGCCGCCAAGGAGGGAGGAGCAGCCTGAAGATCGACCTCCGATTGGGATCATCAACTCCATCTCAGGAGGACTCCGATGGGAGCAAATCTTCCGCGGCTATAGGATTCGAAAAATCTGCGAATATATTACCAATAGCTTTGCCTTAAATAAAAGTTTTGTATTTGCATATTTATCCTTTTAGCATGAGCTTATAACGACAGAAAGTAACTCCTTCGTTCAGTCGAAATTAAGCATGTTAGGAACAGGAGAAAAACCTCGTCCTAACATGAACAAAGTCGAAGGCCCGATTACTTAAAATCGGATGGGGGGAGAGGCCCTCGTAACGGCCCTTATGTGCCCCCACAGCCTTGTTAGGAATAGGAGAGAACCTCGTCCTAATATGAGCAAAGTCGAAGGTCCGGTTACTTAAAGATCGGATGGAGGGAGAGGCCCTCGCAACGGCCCTTATGTACCCCCACAGCCTTGTTAGGAACAGGAGGAGAACCTCGTCCTAACATGAGCAAAGTGAAGGCCCGATTACTTAAAGATCGGATGGGGGGAGAGGCCCGCGCAACGGCCCTTATGTGCCCCCACAGCCTTGTTAGGAACAGGAGGAGAATCTCGTCCTAACATGAGCAAAATTGAAGGTCCGATTACTTAAAGACCGGATGGGGGAGAGGCCCTTGCAGCGGCCCTTACGTGCCCCCACAGCCCTATTAGGAACAGGAGGAGAATCTCGTCCTAACATGAGCTGAAATTGACTGTCGAAAATAAGAGGAGAACCTCATCCTAATGCAAACAAAGGTCCAGTCGATCAAGATCGGATGAGGAGGAAGGCCTCCTCAACGGCTCTTCTACGCTCTCACGACCCCGTTAAGAGCAAAGAAAAATCCTCACTCGAACACAAAAAAAGAGAGGGAGAGATGAAAAGGGAAAGCGACGAACTATACCAGCGATAAGTGAAAAACAAACTACATCAAAGACACAAGGGACCTCATCTCAACGAGGAAGGATACTCCTATCAAAAAATCCTCAGTCACTAAAAGGAACTCGACACAGGCCGAGGAGAAATTGACTTCCTCAAAGTAACGAGAAGATCGATCCCCAAGCTCGAGCACCGGGAGGAAGCGTCAAACTCAAATGGCCTCGAAAAGACCTACGATCACGAACAAAAAAGACAAATCAACACGGCGGCGATCGAAAACCTTCAAACAATGACGGCGTCAAACAACACAAAAGAAAAAGAAGTTCGGTAAATGACAACTCAATACCAGAATGGACAAGATAATGGAAAATTTTTTTTTCATTTCATTAGTGAAGTATACATTACAAAGCCTTGAAGGCCAAAAAGAGAAACGACAAGAAAAGAAAAAGAATACATGGAAGGATGAAAGTAAAAAAAAAGGGGGAGCTCTAAGAAAGCCCAGCTTCTTCCGACTTCGAGCTCTCGGTTTCGGTCCTTATTAGGATTGCTTAAGTTTTGACCTCTTCCTCTAGTTCCATCTTTCTCGCAGCATATCCCGGTACATCTGGTGGAACTGCCGGCTGTCATCCTCCGACTCTCGAAGCCTCTTCCTTAGGACCTCGGACCCTGCCTCGGCATCTTTGACCGCCTGCTGCTCGTGGACCAGCTGAATCTTCAGCCACTGCAGTTTGGCCTCCTCCCGTCCAAGGGCCACAGACAGTTCTGCCATGGTCCCCCTCAAGGAGCGGAGCTCGTCGGAGCCTTGTGCAAAGAAAGTGGACTCTCTCAGACAACTGCCTCCGAAGGTGGGCAACTTCGTCGGACGCCGTCTGGAGCTTCTTTCGGTAGTCCTCTACTTGTCCGCTCCAGCGACTCGGTAGGCGTTGTAGTTCGCCTCAGCATCCTGCAGCTGCTTTTGAAGGTCGGAGAACTTCTTCGACAGTCTCGATCGTGTCGGCTTGGATTGTGAGCCAGGACGAGCTCCCTTCCAACTGGCCGATCTTCTCCTGCGCGGCTGTCAGCTCGACTTCAAGGAGCTGATCTTGGAAGCCTGAGTCCAAGATCGATCGCTGGCACGTTTTCGAATTCCTCAAGCTCCGTCACGAAGTCGGCCTTCCTCCGGGTGTATTCCATGAGACCCTTTCTGTGGAGGTCCTGAAAGCGAATAGCCTCCGCAGTAACTTCGAATGGCTCTTCCTCAGCCAGTGAAGTTCATCTTCCAGCTTCTTGGATTTTTCGTCAACTGACGAACTTTCCTTCTGAGGTCTCGGATCATCAACTTCAGAGGAATCCCCTGTGGCAGAGGAAGAGCTTCAGCAGGACACTGTCGTTGGGAGACAAAAGCGTCACGACTCAATTAGTACAAGAAGACAAAGAAAAGGAAAAGAATACAGAAAAAAAAAGGAGCCCTCTGTAAAGAAGAATCCGATTTCATTGATTAAATAATTTTCAAGTACAAGAAACGAAGAAAAGTCACCACAAAGGAAAAATACAAAGCTAGAGGTTTCGACCTCTGGGGCAGAAGTGGAGGGCTCGGCATCCCCGAAAGATCGGCAGCGACGGCCGCAGCGGTCGATGAGTCCCAGCTGGAGGAGGACCGGCAGGGCTTCGGATGGTTGGCTTCATCATCGGACGCCTCATCCAGGAAGCCGAGATCCAGTTCGAAAACCTTCCAGCCACCTTCTCTTGACAGAGTTCGAAACCCTTGATGAAGGCATCCTGACCAAACTGGACCTTTAGATCCTCATCTCGGAGGAGGCCTTGAACTCCTCCACTGCTCGGGCCCCTGCCTCCGAGACCAGGGATGGGATCCGCACTTTCAGCTCGAAAACCTGTGCCTTCAACTCAAAACCTGCGCCTTCAGTTCGGAGACCTCGGCCTCAGCCTTCTTTCTCTCCTCCTCCAAGAGGTCCTCAGATCGGACGAGGTTTGTCCCTCCTTTTTCAGTGCCTCCTGGAGACTTAGGGCCTCGACGATCTTCTCCTCGAGGCGGGCGGCCCCAGCCAGGCGACCTTCCTCCCCCGAGCTGCCTCCCTCTTGGCGATCTTCACCGCCTCGACGTTGGCGACAAGCTGGTGTCCAATCTGCAAGAAAGGCGGGGAGTCAATATAAAGGCTAAAGAATAAATTAAGTAAAGAAGTAAGAAGGAGAAAAAAGTGAGTTAACTACTTCGAGAAAAGATCCAGAGAGTCCCAGACCCGTAGCTCGGATCAGCAAGGATGATCCTCTGGACGACCTCGGGCAGAATGCACCCTTCGACCAGCCTCTTTATTAAATCCCTGTTGTTGAAGAGATTTTCCCCAGGTCTTCCTCGGAGCCGCCGGCCCCCTCAACGGCAGCCTTGCGACTGCGGCTCTTCGGGCCAGGATCTTCTTTCTCCTCCTCCCTTCGGCCCCGGGTGCCCCTCGGGACGAGCCTCTGGAGCGGGATCCTCGGCGGGGGCTCCTTGAAAGGGCTCGGGGGACTTCGGGTTCGACATCGGAAGGGATGTCAACGGCAACAGCCACCTGAGCAGCACGGCCGAGCTTGTCCTTCTATTTTGGCTTTCTTCACTGACCCCAAATCGAGGCATCTTTTCTCTTGTGGGTCTTGAGACCCTGGGCTAATTTCGAGCCACGCCTGCGTCCATGTCTGCAATAAAAGAAGATCAACACGGCTCAGAGATGGAATAAGAGAAAGGGGAAGCAGTAAAAAAAAAAATGTACCGACAAGGTTAAGAGGACTCAGGCTGACGTTGAACAAAAGTTGTTCTTCAGAAGTTCGGAAAGGAGGGGGGCTTGATAGGCTTGAGCTTTTTGGAGGCTTCGAGGTCGTCCCTTTTCCAGGCTAGAAACCCGACGGACGGAATCCCTCAAAGAGCCCCAAGGGGGTAATCCTAGCTCCAAGGTGGGCATCGGATATAGAAGAACCTCTCCTTCCAGTTGTGGATAGAAGAGGGGGTGCCTTTCAGCAACCCTTTCTACTGAACTGAGGGGAGAAGTTCCACCAGTCTTTTGCGAGGGATGACGTTTGAAGGTATAGAAATTCTAAACAAAGAAAGAGTCGGCCGAATTTCAGCTAAACTATAAAGAGAAAGAAATCCCATCAAAAACCTAAAGGAGTTCGGCGCTACTGAGACTAGAGAAATATTCAGAAAACGAAAGAGAACGATGACAAAAGGCAGAAGTGAAAGCCGAAGTCCGGCACGAAGGCCTCCTGGTACAGACAGAAGCGGCCAGGAGGAGGGGCGCTAGCCTGGTCAGTTGGCCCGGGAAGCTCCAGCTTGTACTCCGAAGGAATCCATACTGAATCCTTATCAGTGAGAGTTCATTCGAAGTCAAAGAGCTGGGGATGGTGTCTGGTGCAAAGACCAGACGAGGTTCGGTCTCGACTACGAGTCCGTCTACGGTACAAGGACTCTGGAAAACTGGAGCAGACGAACTCCTAGAACCGCTAGAAGAGGAGATATCGAAAAATATTTTGGATCAAATAGAAGCCACAAAAATCCAAAAAAAAATTGAGAAAAACAGCAAACAAGCTCTCGAGGAAGCTAAACGAACGAATACGAAGAAGAAAGAACAAAAAAATGGCAAGAATTTCGGGACTAACCTAGGTTGGCCCGAGGAGTGCAGGAAGATGGCAAGGACAATGAAAGTGACTCCAGGATGCCTAAGGCCGAGAAGGATGCTAAAGGAAGCTGGAACTCTCGGGAAGAGGAGGGGACCGAGGGACTCTCTCAGGCAAAGTGAAACCCCTGAAGGAGGAGGACGTGTTTAAATAGGCAACAGGGCCCGGAACAGTTATGATGTGGATCTCCTCTGGCCGACCTATACTTGCCGCGTGTCCCACTCACTATGACAGGCTACTGAAAACGGCTGACAGCTGACAAAGTCATTATTGTGCCGTACCTAGAGCCACGCTCCAGCGAAAATTCTGAAAAAATCTTTTCGGATCGCTTTGATTTGAAAAGACTCTGGCACCAGCGCGCCAAACACCAAAATATCTGACAACCACCGAGTGCGGAAATCGAGGGGGGCAACTTCGGTTGTGAGAATTTCTCTTACTTCCTTCTTTCGGAATCGAACTCGAAAGTAGGAGGACTGGTGTTGGGTATAAAATATCCCCAGCCGAAGTTTGTAAAGGACTGACCCTTCCAGGACTTTTTCGGCTTCCGACCTTGTGTGGCGTCTCTCTGAACCCCCTGATCGTCCAAGCTTCCATAATACCGTCCGACTTCTCCGACAATGAGCTTCTCCATCCATCTACCGGGCCGCTCCAAAGTCTTTGGGCCTCACTATCAGCCGACCTTCTACAGTGATCAACTATTCTCCGAACTTCTTCCGGACTTCGTCAATATCCGAGCTTCTCCGACAATGGGATTTCTACAGTAATCAGACTCCATCCAAGTTTTACGACGGTCGACCACTTTCAGGATTCTAACCGAACTCCTGCGAGAGCCGAACTTTACTACGAGCAGTCTACTCCGAACTTCTACTACGAGCGGTCTACTCCGAACTCCTACAACGGACGGTCTACCTCGGATATCTACTGTAAGCAACTTCCATTCGAGCCTCTACTGTCAATAAATTTCTTCAAACTTCTATTACAGGTAGACTTCAGCCGAGCTTCTTCGTAGTCGGATCCCAGACGAGCTTCTACAATGGGACAGGATCCACCGGCCAGGTCGCTACTCCGAGCTCCCACAACAACCGATCTTCGATTGAGCTTCTACAATAAGTAGTCTCCTTTCAACCTTCTACAAGAACCAGACTCCGTCCGAACTTCCATAGCGGATGGATATCGAACGAGCTTCTACGACGGACAGACTCCGACAGCTGAATTTCTACAATGGCCGATTGCCTCCGGTGTCTGCCGAACCTCCCCAACGCCATCCGAAGTCCACTGCGGCCGATCCTCCACCAGATTCTTCATGAAACCGGACTTCTCCGGCGGATAATCTTCAGACGAGCTTCCACATCAGGCGAATCTCAGACGGACTTCTTTAGCAATCAGACTCCTACCGGACTTCACCAATAGAAAGTCTCCATCCGAGCTTCTAAAGCAGATGACTCCCGCCTGTAGCATCAGCGCTTGAGGCATCCGACAACAGTAGACTCATCAGCAGCCTCGAAAACATCCGAGCTTCTCCTAAATCGATGGGATAGAGAGCCATTCCGCTCCATCAGATATCCCAGCCGAGCTCCAACCGACAGATCCGAACTCTCTGGCAAATCATGATAATGGCCACTACCCTACTCTACTCTCTGCAACGGATTCCGTGTGGCTCCACCACTCTCTGGCAAGTCACGATAACGGATACCACTTCACTCTCCGAGCTCTACCACTCTTTGGCAAGTCACGACAACGGACACCACTTCATTCTCCGTAACAAACTCCATGTGGCCCTGAATGATCCCTGATGCCACTACTCTCCGTAACAAACTCCACGCGGCTCTGAACAGCCCACTACCAGACAGTTACAGACGTCGCTGTCAATCAGTTACGCTCTCCGTCTATAAAAAGGGACCTCTAGATACATTCTTCTCTAAGTTCAAAACTCTATCTCAAAACTCTGCTAAAATTTTCATTCGAGCACTCCATTTCTGTTGAAGCAGAGTACTGACTTGAGTATCGGAGGGTCTTGTCGGAGCACCCCCAACTCCGATTTAGACTTTCCTTGCAGGTCCCGACGACGACCGTGATCATTTCAACTCCAGCAACTCCGGCTTCGATAAAATTCTGCACCAACATCATCTATTTCGCTCCCCCCCCCCCCCCCGCGGACACACAAAATACTATTGAGCAGAACTTTTTATCACTCCACCAGGGGGTCCTCATATCTGTTGTTCAGCGACCAAGGTCCTGTCTATTATTTTGCTTCAAAAATCTTAGCCAAACAAAAAATAGAAAAAATTTAAAAAAAAATTATTCGTACCGGAAGAACTAACTAGCTCTTTTCTACTTTTGCTTATTTTTGATTTAAAAACGTAGCCTTAATGAAATGGTTGTGATCTATTCGTCTCGGTCCCAAGGGACACAAATAGTACTCCTAGCTCCTTAATTCCAAAGAAAAGGCTAAAATGGAATTTTACATTCAAACAAAAAACATGACTATAACAGAAAATAAAAGGGAGGAGACCAAGGCTAATTCGCAACAGAGAACAACGCATACTGCGTAAAATTCCATAATTAAGGTGATTTACGATTTTATCTGTTTAAATACTGACTGTAAAGTTTCAAAGTTAGAGGTGGAGGATGGATCAACACCGTGTCACGCATGCCTCACAGTAACTACCATCACGTTTGTCTCGGGCTTGCAAATAGAAGGGACAGTTTTCGGCCGGGCCCTGGTTGACCATTTCGGAAATTGAATGGCCCGTTTGGAGCTTGGCCCATCATTTTTTCTGAAAAAAAAAGAGAACATTTGGTTTCCTCTCTTGTTCCATTCCAACTCTCTCACTTATTATTAAAAATATAAAGATCAAAAAATAAAAATCAAAGAAAATATATTATTTCCTGCGAGCCCCTTGCTACCGTGTTTTCACTCCCACGCCTTGCGTTTCCGCACCATAGTTCTCCATACCACCAGGGCATGGTAAGCTTAATTATAGTGTGGCTATTGATTCCAACATGAAATCCTTACTCGAACCTTAATTAATTAATATTATTTTCCATATACATTTTAGTTAATGATCAACCTAAACTCGTTCCCTAGAATGTTACTGATATAGATGCAAAACATATAAGTGAAATCCCAACCAAGAGAAGCCTAAGCAAGTAAAAGACATGTATTTATGCTTTCACGTTAAAAACATTTTGTGGATAGAGTCCTCATTTACTGCAACACATCTTGGCCCCGGCAATTCCCTTGCTCCCGTTTAAGCTGTCCTTTTCATTTTTCACCCTTCCTGTTCCTCTTCAATTTTGCCCAAGGGAAAATGCTAAGATACACCACTGATATACTCTCTTCCTCAACTTTCTCTCAGATATTTGATGGCCGAAAGTATCACATGACAGCCATCCAAAAGTCTTACATTGGCCCAAATACCTCGAATCAATATCAAGTACCCACCAAGGTAGGTGAGATTCTCTTTTTTGCAGTCTAAGGCTATCCACCTCGCAAGCCAGGGAGCAGAGTGGCAATATTCTATTGATGGGAAGGTAATATTCTATTGCCATTGACCATTTTGTTACTTGGATTTGAAAGGTCTATCATTTTGGATTTTGCTTGGGCAAGTGAAAAGTAGGATGCTACGCGCATCCACCGTTGGATTACCCACCGCGCAGAATTCTAACAGCTCTGAACTCGGTATTCATCCCCTGCACAGACCACAAAGTGATTACTGGATGATGCAACAGTACGTAATTCGCGCGAAGGAAGGTGAATCCTTCTTTCACGCGAAGTACACAACCCACGTCCCGTCAAGGAACCCCGGACCGTAATATGCGCGTCAGCCTCCTATACTCCCAGGGACCAAAATCAAATGGACCAGACACCATAAAAAATTATATATATATATATATATATATATATATATATCATATTTTTTATATTAATTTTTAAAAAATAAAAATTTTTATTATTAATAAAATTATTAATTTTATAATTAACAATAAAAAATATAATTTTTTTTTCTTCTTTATTTTTATAATATATTTTTTATCGATACATGCTATATGACTAAATGATACATACTAAATAAATTAATCATTAAATAAGTCAATACATATCTTCAGATAAATTAATTTATAATTTTTGAAGCATCAAATTTATCAATATATAGCATACAACTAGATATATGTTAGCAAATTAGTCATCCAGCAGCTGAATACATATCTTGAAACAAATTCATACATAGTTTTTAGAATATTATATTCATCAGTACATACTATATGCTACGATGATATACACTCATCGACTTTTTGATACATAATGTAAATTCTTTTGATATACATCTCATAATAGTCTAACGTACACTTTTAGATAAATCGATATATAGTTTCAGAACATGAAAATCACTAATACATAATATACTATCAGAAATATATACTTAATAAATTAGTCATTTTATAAATCAATATATACCTCCAAATAAATTGATATAATTTTCTAAATGTCATATTCATTGATACACACTACATGGTATGATGATAGATATTGTTAATTTTTTTGTGCATACTAAAAATTTATCAATTTATATGGAGGTGCTTATTGCATCATTGCTAGATATATATTAAAAAAATTTATAATATATATTATAAAATTAATGAATATATGTATCATTATATTATATAATATGTGCTGATAAATGTAATACTCTAAAAATTATGTCTCAGTTGATTTAGATGTGCATACCGGATCGCTAGAAGATGAGTATCAAAGGTTCACTTACTTTTGTTTAAAGAACGAGTCACAAAAACGGAACAAAAAATTTCCAAGGTGCAATTAATGGAAGTCCGCTACTACCTTAAAAAGGCCACCATTTTGGCCTCCCACCACCAGCCATGGGGCGCTCCTACCCCAAACCGTTCCCTTCCATCATTTCCCTGATCCTCATCCCCCTAGCCCTGCTAGCTCTTATCTACCTCTTCCTCTACCCCAAGGATTTGGAGCTCCAATATTCCCTTGTGGTGACCACCTGCGGCCCCTCTTTACCTCCCTCCTCTTCCAATTTCATCGGCCCTGTCACCCCGAAGCCCGACTTCCGTCTCCTCATCGGCATCCTCACCCGCGCCGACCTCTACGAGCGCCGCCACCTTCTTCGCCTTGTCTACTCCCTCCAGCCCAGACTCGCCACCGCTCACATCGACATCCGCTTCGTCTTCTGCAACCTCACCAAGGAGGACCAGCGAGTCATCGTCGCCCTCGAGATCTTGCGCTATGACGACATCATCATCCTCAACTGCACCGAGAACATGGACAACGGCAAGACCTACACCTACTTCTCCAGCCTCCCGGAACTCTTCAACGGAACCGATGCCGCGGGTGATGACCGGCCTTACGACTACGTCATGAAGACCGACGACGACACCTACCTAATACTCGATAACTTGGCGGTGTCATTGAAGAACAAGTCGAGGGAGGATATGTATTACGGGTTTGTGCTCCCTTGCGTCAGTATGGATCCATTCCACGACTACATGTCAGGGATGGGGTATATATTGTCGTGGGACTTGATCGAGTGGATCTCGACGTCGGAGATGGTGCGGAATCGTACGGTCGGGCCGGAGGACAGGTTGACGGCGGAGTGGCTGAGAGATGGGAACAAAGCGAAGAACAGGTATACGGCCAAGCCGGCGATGTACGACCACCCGGACTCGCAGCCCCGCAGCTTCTGCCGGCACGAGTTTGTGCCGCACACCATTCTGGTGCACAAGGTGAAGAATAACTTGAATTGGGCCAGGACGCTCAAGTACTTTAATGCTACTGATGGGTTGAAGCCTTCCAAGTTCTATCATATTTCTTGACCGCTCCTTTTTTTTTTTTTTTTAAGTTTCATTTTTGTGTTCCTTTGGGGATGTACAGTTCTCTAATTTCTTGTATTGTTATGTCCGTCCGATGTCAGAGAAATAATATTCTCTTATTGTATAAAAAAAAAAAAAACTAGTATAATAGTTGTAGATCAAAAATTGTGTTTGCCGCTTTCGATTGAGTGCGACTAGCCACTTGACATTTAAGACTTCTTGCCTAGATTCAAAAAAAGACCAACCTTCTTTTGTTTTGTTGAAAACCTCTAGCCCTTTGTAGGTCCAAAATTTGACCGTTGGCCGGAACAACTAACACCATAGCAACTAGAATCATTATTCTTACCAAAAAAAAAAAAAAACTAGAATCATTTTTCTGTTTTCTTATTGAAAATGGATGGGCTGGAGCAAGTTACATCAATTGCTCCGCATATATAGAAGCTGAAAGGGCTGGAGCAACCTACACTTACTTCTCTAGCCTTCCAAAACTGCTCAACGGCACCAACGACGGTGGTGGCCGGCCTTACGACTACGTCATGAAGGCCGATGACGGCATTTATATTAGGCTCCAAGAATTGCTGGAGTCGTTGAGGAACAAACCGAGGGAGGATATGTACTATGGGCCTGTGATCCAATGCTACGAAACGGATCCTTATAAGGGTTACATGTCGGGGATTGGGTATGTATTGTCGTGGGACTTGGTTTACTGGACTGCGATGTTGGAGATGGTCAGGAACCATACGGTTGGGCCGGAGGACAGGGTGATGATGGCTGGGTGGTTGAAGGATGGAGAACGAGGAAAGAATAGGTTCAATGAGAAGCCGGCCATGTACAACTACCCGAAAGAACGGCTCAACCCCTGCATGCATGAGTTCATGCCGGAAACCGTCGCGGTGCACCAGCTCAAGGACAAGTCGAGCTGGGCGAGGACCCTCAGGTATTTTAATGTCACTCATGCGTAGAAGCCTTCCAAGCTCTGCCACATCCCTTGAAGCAATTCCCTTAGCTTCTCTCCACACACACCAAAAAAAAAAAAAAAAAAAGAATTTCGCTTTCATTTGTAGTTTGTAATACTGCAAATGGATAATATATTTGTTTGTGAGAGAGATCAGACACCCATACTCGCCCTCAAGAAATTAATAAATTTGTCTGGAGAATAACAATCTATTAATATATATGTCGTATTGTTGCTTGCCCTCTTAGATGCATAACTAGTTTATAAACTCAAATGCCCTGGTGGATGGATCAACTCCATTCCCTCGCGCGCGCGCTCTCTCTCTCTCTCTCTCTCACGGACACGCGCACGTACGCCTACACAAAAATTACTGTTTGGAAAACAATTTGAAATGTATTGAGAATTATTTAGGTACACAAAAACTGATGAAAAACATGAAGTCATAAGTCTAGCATAGCTCGAGAATCAGAAAAGAAATATAACACTTAACCGGATGCCATCTAAAATTATGATTCCAGAAATTAACCATATCTGGCTGCCCAAACTTCGAGCGACGTTTATAACGTGACAAATGGATGCAATTACCGGTGATTGTTGGACTTGTGGTCCAACCATCAGCCACCGCTCATAGAGCTTATATATATGTACATGTGTGTACGTATGTGTATATATATATGTTAGGATTTGACGCTTCGAGATTCAGCCCACATTGAGCCCACAGCGAGGTTCGCGGCGAAAAATGGAGTCCAACGAGATCAAGATCACCTGAAACGGAGCTCGGATGGAGGAGATACGAGCTTTTGAAGTCGGCACGAGAATCGAGGCGGCGGAGGACCACCGGCGGGCGGCAGCGGCGCGGCCGCAGGCGGCGGCGTGCGGGACCCAGGCCCGCACGGGATGCGGGACCCAGGCCCAGGCCCGCGCGGGACGCGCGACCCAGGCCTGCTGGCCCCTTGCCCCGGTCCACCGTGGACCGGGTGGTCCACGGCGCGGTTGTGGACCGCGTGAGCGTTTCCCACGCATTTCTCATGGTCCACGGCACTATTCCGTAGACTGGAGCGCGATCTAAGGGCCGAGGAGGCTCCCGGTCTTGATCCGACTGTCCAGGAGGTTTTTTGGCTTTGTTTAGGACTCCTAATCCCTCTCTAATCAAGTTTTAAACTAGGTTTAAGCCTTTAAAAGGCCCTGTGAGGTAACAAAGAGGGTGTGGGGCTCGGGTTTTCTCGCCGCCGTACGAACCAGAGGAGAGAGAGAGGCTAGGGCGCTGAGAGAGAAGGAGCAGGAGGCTCCTGGACAGCGGTCGCCAGGCTCTTCAGGGGTTCAGGGGGGTCTCCAAGAGAGAGAGAGCTTTTGTGAGGGGAACTTTATGTGAGAGAGAATTGGGTGTACAAGGGTTGAGGGTGAGGTCTCCTCTTGTAAAATTTTCTTTTCATAGTGAAGTTTGCATGCCCCGTGGAGGCGAGCCCTTTTGTGGCTGATCCACGTATTTTGATTGTTTTTCCTTTTGTTTTGTTTCTTCTTTCTTCCTGCTGCATCGCGTGGTACTGAAAGGATCTTGGGAGGTGGTGTCCTGGTCAGACATCCACCCAACAAGTGGTATCAGAGCAAGGCGGTACAAGGACGCAGATTGCAGTGGTGGTGAGCAAGACTGAAGATGGAGAAAACAGGAACAATCAAGATGGAGATCAACAAGTTCGATGGTAAGAGCAATTTATCCTTGTGGCAGGCAAGGGTGAAGGACGTGCTCATCCAACAGGGGTTGATCGATGCTCTCTTGTGGGATGAGAAGCCGACCACCATGGAGGTGCGGGATTGGAAACGGCTACAGATGCAGGTGGTGAGTACCATCCGCATGTACCTGGCGGATGAGGTGGTGATCCATGTGCTGAGCGAGACTTCCCCGACGGTGCTGTGGTCGAAGCTCGAGGAGTTGTACATGGCGAAGTCTCTCACCAACACACTTTTCCTCTGGAGGCAGTTTTACCAACTGCGGATGACTGAGGGACAGAGCGTGCAGGAGCATCTGAGCCACTTCCAGAAGATCCTCACCGACCTTCTCAGCGTTGGCGAGAACGTTGAGGAGAAGACCAGGGCGCTGGTTTTGCTGGTGTCGCTTCCTTCTTCGTACGAGTCCTTGGTGACTGCTCTTCTAGTGGGGAAGAGCACTATCAAGATGGACGAGGTCACCGCGGTGATACTCCAGAACGAGGTTCTCAGGAGGGAGAACTCAGCTTCGAGCTCAGGTGGCGGTAGCTCAGCTTTGGTGGCTTCTGGAGGTGCAGGAGGCGGTAGACGGAGCGACAGGAGATCGCATCGAGGGCGGTCTAAGTCCAGGAGGGACTTGAGCAAAACCAGGTGTTACCGGTGTGAGGAGTTGGGGCATCTAGCCAGAGATTGCCCTCAACTGAAAAATCGGACGGTGGCTGCTGTAGCGACGGCCGGCAGCGATTTAGATGGAGATGTCTTTGAGATATCTGACGAGGTATCTACTTCTTCCCAGCAGTGGATATTAGATTCTGCATGCCCCTATCATGCGTGTTGCAGAGAGGAGCAGTTTGACTCCCTGGAGAACAGTGAGAGCACTGTATATCTGCCGGATGGATCGAGCTGTGCGATCGAGGCATTGGGACGGTCAGCTGGAGGACACATGATGGTGCAGTGAGGAGATTGGGGGAGATCCGATACATACCCGATTTCAGGCGGAATCTTATCTCACTTAGCAGACTGGATTCGAGAGGCTACAGGATGGTAGCTGGTGGAGGAATCCTGAGGGTGCTACGCGGCGATAGGATTGTGCTGGAGGGGAAGAAGGGGAGCAGAGGACATTATTACCTGGCAGGGAGCCCAGTGCGAGGTGGAGCATCGGGAGCCAGGCGGAGCCCAGAGCGAGGTGGAGCTCCAGGAGGCGGATCGGGCACGAGACAGGAGACTCGGGAGGACGAGAGGCGACGTCGCAAGGTAAGATTCCTATTGCCGCAGGATGATGCCCCGAGCAGGTCTCAGGTCAGGAGGAGCACAGCATACGACGGAGATGGGATCGAGCAGCCTGGCTCGACTCCCATGTTTGCCCATCCATGATCAGAAGGCGATTGCCCCAGGGCATGGGGGCGAGGAGATCCAGAAGCTCTCGGAGTTTGGAGGAGGCCGAATATCGAGTCGAGGTGGAGATTGTTAGAATTTGATGCCCTCGAGATTCAGCCCACATTGAGCCCACAGCGAGGTTCGCGGTGAAAAATGGAGTCCAACGAGACCAAGATCATCTGAAACGGAGCTCGGATGGAGGAGATACGAGCTTTTGAAGTCGGCACGAGAATCGAGGCGGCGGAGGACCGGCGGCGGGCAGCAGCGGCGCGGCCGCAGGCGGCGGCGCGCGGGACGCGCGTCCCAGGCCCGCGCGGGATGCGGGACCCAGGCCCGCGCGGGATGCGCGTCCCAGGCCCGCGCGGGACGCGGGACCCAGGCTCGCGCTGGACGCGCGACCCAGGACCAGGCCCACGCGGGACGCGCGACCCAGGCCAGCTGGCCCCTTGCCCCGGTCCACCGTGGACCGGGTGGTCCACGGCGCGGTCTGTGGACCGCGTGAGCGTTTCCCACGCGTTTCTCGCGGTCCACGGCACTATTCCGTGGATCGGAGCGCGATCTAAGGGCCGAGGAGGCTCCCAGTCTTGATCCGACGGTCCAGGAGGTTTTTTGGCTTTGTTTAGGACTCCTAATCCCTCTCTAATCAAGTTTTAAACTAGGTTTAAGCCTTAAAAAGGCCCTATCAGGTAACAGAGAGGGTGTGGGGCTCGGGTTTTCTCGCTGCCGTACGAACCAGAGGAGAGAGAGAGGCTAGGGTGCTGAGAGAGAAGGAGCAGGAGGCTCCTGGACAGCGGTCGCCAGGCTCTTCAGGGGTTCAGGGGGGTCTCCAAGAGAGAGAGAGCTTTTGTGAGGGGAACTTTATGTGTGAGAGAATTGGGTGTACAAGGGTTGAGGGTGAGGTCTCCTCTTGTAAAATTTTCTTTTCATAGTGAAGTTTGCATGCCCCGTGAAGGCGAGCCCTTTTGTGGCTGATCCACGTATTTTGATTGTTTTTCCTTTTGTTTTGTTTCTTCTTTTCTTCCTGCTGCATTGCGTGGTACTGAAAGGATATTGGGAGGTGGTGTCCTGGCCAGACATCCATCCAACAATATATATATATATACATGTGTGTGTGTGAAAATCAATAGTATAGCTGATTAGATGATGTTTTATATGGCCAATCATATGGAATCAACATTATGAAATTCTAGGAAATATCTTTTTATTTCATTATTAAATATTTTGTTTGATGATTCTCACGTATCTACTTATACTCATTTGATTTAATTTATCTATTTTATTAAAAAAAAAGAATGGATTCAGCAAATTGACGATGGTAAGCGCAAGCAAGCTCACGCACAAGACGAGCACCCGAGGTACATATATATATATATATATATGCTTGTGTACTGCATGATGGAGTATGATATAGGAGATATAGGTATGATGCATACATCTAGCACCATCACTGTTTGGTTGCTATTGCACTCATTATTTATCACCCGATCATAAATCTCTTCTAATAAAAAATGTAACAATGATATGCATATGTGCATCAAATTAGAGAAAAGATGATTGCCATCTTCAATCATAAAAATTTGGAAGCCATGAATCCTCTTCGTTCCATTTGTCTACTTCTTTCTCAAAACTTGGCTCATTTGAAAATTTTCAATTACAAATCTCTCTTCTCACATCTTTTCGATCAGTTCGATCTTTATCAAAATTCGGATCCTCTATAGCGTGTGATTTGCATCGCAGAGAGCAAATTAGCTTCGGATAACTTCCATGCTATTTGATCAGGTAGATGAATGGTTATCAAACAAGATAGGTGTTGCATGCCATACATGATATATTTTGCATATGGTATATTATATTTTATTTAATAGCCTCCCCTCCCATGTTCGTATTTGGATGATATGGCAGATATTCAAAACTATACTACTCTTTCCGGTGCAAAAAATGCATAGCAAGGTTTTCCAGATAAACCAATCAATGCTAATCAGATCGTCACATCCATCCTAGTACTTGCTGATGCAATTAGACAGCATATGCAAAAAATGGAACTTGAGTGGGTTCGTCCCTGTTTTACTCGTCAATTACTTATACGTAAGTTACCTTTTCCATGGTTGAACTAGAAAGACTAAATAGGAATTGTGGATCAACCTAACTCAACTTGGTTAAAAAAAATGAGCCAAGCTCAAATGCTTTTTGAAGGTTGACATGCAAGCAAGCCATGCTTGAAAATGAGCCAGTTGTAAAAACAATAGAAAGGTTTGACTTAGCATGATGAAGCACACTCCAAAGCTTATATAAGCCAAGCTCAAACAGCTGAAGTGGAGCTTGAGTCAAGTTCGGCGGCAATCCATATAAATATTCTTTGTTGAGCTCAGAAAATTTGGAACCAGATTCACGAAATATAAACCTTTCCAATCTTGGATTTGGTGGTCGGCGATTGAACTATAACAAAAGAAACCTATCATCCTTCACGCCAAAGCAAACTTCGGACGCGGAAATGTCAATTTGTCATAGCTTAGATCCAGCCTAACATTCCCCGTTTCTCGCCTTATCTCCGCCCTAAATTCTGCAACTTTCCATGTTGCCTTTCTAATGATTTGGTGTTTAAGTACGTAGTACTCGAAGATTTAGGAGATAGGAAATCATGTCGGGTCCCCCACATGCGCTTGCCTAAAATTCAGTTCGCAACGCAGTCGTTCCTTCCAATAACTAGTTATTTTCTTAAAAAGATGACATCAAGTACTGAGTACTTTAAGTCAGCTCAGTGGGTGTCTTAAACATTTCCAATCAACAACCAACCTACTCGCACTTTGTAAACCCTCTAAGCTCCCACCACCAGCAGCCGTGAAGCCTTCCCTTTCCAAACCAACTCTTTCCACCATAGCTATCTTAATCCTCCCTCTCGCCCTCCTGGTTTTCATCTTCCATGTTCTCTATCCCAATGAAATTATTAACCAATCATGGTAATTGAATGACCCAATCTTTTTTAATCACTTGGTAGGACGTGTGATGTCTCTTAAACTAGAACTGTTGAATCAAAAACTTGATGATAGTTGGTGGAGAAATGCTATAGTGTTATAACCCTACAAATGATGCTGTTATCACGTGGCATAAGGAAATTGGTGTAACTTACAATTTGTTGCCATATATGATAGGACTGTATTACCGCCAAAACTCGATCAGAAAAGTGAGATGTTGTTGGACTTGCAAGAAAAGAAAAACATCAAATCTATGATGAACAGCTTGAAAGTTGCCCAAGCTGATCCAATCGAAAGCCCTCCAATACTTAAGTTAGTGGAAATGACTTTAGGAAACAACAAAAAAAAAAGAGGAGATTCATAATAAGATAGTAGAGTATTATATGTATGTTATCTATACCTGATGTCTTAAGTGTTCTTTTATTGGTAAAGATTTTTTGTCTCGATGGGATTGAACTCTAGAGTCTGGAGTGGAGTCAAGTAAAGAGCTATCTCTTAGCTTTTTCTTATTTATATTAACTGAGAAAATTGAGTCCAATGAAAATAGGTATCCTTTGGTACTATGTGTCAGCCAATGGTTGGGTGATCAAATATGGGCCACTTGAGGTTAGTTGATAAATAAATTGGTAAATCAACATTTGTAGGCATCATGAGCTTTCCTTGTGCACGTAACAAGCACCTCAAAGAATTTTTCTAGGTATTACATCACTTTAAACCATTTTAAACAAAATGTCCAATCATAAATAGGTTTTGAAGCAATGGGACATGGTGACCAATCATTTGTGACTTTAAAAAGCCATGGCCTAAAGAATCAAACAACAACAACAACAACAACAAATTGGCTATCAAATATAAATAAATTTTAGAATTTTTTACATATATATCCTTCCAAATATTCAAATTTACATAAATATCCTTTCAAAATTGATATCTACATGTCTACTTACATAAAATATCTTTTTTTGCATATATACCCATATCATCTAACACCATTAAAAATTAATGATTTAAAATTAAAATGACTAAAATATCCTTATAGATAGATGTGCAAAAAAAAAATTTATAAGGATATATATGTAAATAGTAATTTTATGGGGGTATTGACATAAATTTGAATATTTGGAATGGTATACACGTAAAAAATCTATTAACATAAATACACCTCTCTTGATTTGTTAATTCTTTTCTTATTCTAATAAAAAAAATTAATATATATAACTAAAATAATAAATTTACTTAATTTATTAATTTACATAGATAAAATAATCTTTTTATCAAATGATAGATCAAAATTATTTTATCTAAAAAATAAACATATCGTAACCATCCATATTTCTTCTAATGTATAATAATATGCTTCTAAGAAAAGTACCTAAATCTGATATTAAATGAATAGCTTGTACATTTGCATAAAATGTATATAGTTGTGGATTTGGATATTATGTAACAATAAAAATTTATAATCTTATTATATTTTATTTTAAAAATTTTAATTAAAAATATCTTTATAAAGTACATAAGGTATATCATATTGTTATAAGATGGACATAATCATCCCATCTTGCATAAAAATAAAATATAATATAAAATTTTAATATATAAATATTATATAATATCATCATCGTATTGATATATTATGTAATATGTTACTACATTATAGAGTAAGCTTGAATCTATATAAATAAAATAGATAAAAATTAAATTAAAATTTTTTACGTGTATCCTTCTAAACATTCAAATTTGCATGAATGCCCTTATGAAATTTTAATTTGTATATATATCCTTATAAATTTTTTTTTGCACATCTACCTATAATGATATTTTATTCATTTAAATTTTAAACTATTAATTTTTTAACGACGTTAAATGATGTGGGTACATATATAAAAAAATAAAAAAAATAAGTATTTTATGAGGATATATATATAAATATCAATTTTGAAAGGATATTCACGTAAATTTGAATATTTAGAAAGATATACATATAAAAAATTATAAATTTTAATATATAGCGAATCATTATTATATTCAATACAATATGTGATTGGGCAAAAGGTAAATCTATAACTATTTTAGAGAGAGGAGCAGGTTACACATGGGATAAGTTGGATTGATATGAGAAATGAGTTAATATTTTTAGTAAACAGACCGTTTATAAAAAGATTAAATAAGGTGGGACGATCAAATGAATTAAATGAAAATTAATCTGAAACTAAAACTTTAACATAAAAAAATAAGCACCCGTAATTATTTGTTCCAGGATTAGACTCAAATTAGCATGAGCAAAAAAAAAAAAAAAAAAATCCACATCTGTTAGATTAGAAATAACTATGTATATTTATACATTTAAGTCCCCAATTCATTCTCTTCAGTACATTCGGTAACTCGTGTGCCGACACTAGTGTACTTTGACCTTCCCCATCCTCTAAGCAAAATGCAAATCTCTAGATGACAGAAACCAGAGGGGCGTGTGCTTCTTAAATTAGGCGGGTCTATTTATCAACTCTATTATCGTATATAACGCTCTCTGACTATTGGGTTTCGACGCGGAAGAAAGAGAATGCGACCGTCCATGGCGATCTTTCGGAGACGCCTCTTCTCGCTACCTCAAATCTTCTAGGGTTCTTGGCCCCTCGAATTCCCTCGGAACCGTCCTTATCGGCCTCCTCCTCCACCGACGCCGAAATGTCCTACGGCGGTGCCGCCCCCCTCCACCAGTCCTCCCAGTCGGACATCGACGAGATCGAGAACCTCATCAACGACAGCGTCCGGTTTGGCCCCGCTACCATCCTTCCCGCGCGGCCACCCAGCTCTCCCCGCGCCTCCATCCCCGTCTCCTCCTCCCCCTTCGTCCCCTCCGCCCTCCACCCGCTGCCCTCTTCAAACAAGAAGCCCCTGCCACATTTCGCTGTCCCGTCATTTTCTGCCGGACCCTCCCCCCAGGGAATCGCCACCGATGGACTTGGTCCGCCCACCAACACGCTGACGGAGCCCATCTGGGACACCGTCAAGAGGGATCTCACTCGGATAGCGACCAACCTGAGGCTGGTGGTGTTCCCGAACCCTAACCGGGAGGATCCGGGGAAGGCGCTCAGGGATTGGGACCTGTGGGGCCCCTTCTTCTTCATCGTCTTTCTTGGGCTCGTTCTTTCTTGGTCGGCCTCGGTGAAAAAGGTACAGAGAAATGCAGATTATTATATGTTTTCTTTCTCGATTGTTTCCATCTATTGCATATTTGTTGTTTAGATCTTGGAAGAACGCAAGGATCTTCATTAAAATATACCCACAACAATAGGTTATGTGTGTATGTATGTATGTATGGAATAATGGTTGAGGGACAACGTGTAATTGGTAAAAGAATAATGATATTAGGGTATTGAAACTGTCAGACGAAGGTTTATGTGCAAAACTGGCGACTCTTCGATTTGAATTTTAGTTTCTGATACTTTTGAATTTTTAGAATGGATAGTGTCCGGAACGGTTGGTTAAAAGTTCTATTTCTCAATGTAGGAAGTAAAGAAACAGAGGAATAATGAAAATGGAATGGTTTGTTTGATGGTTACCCTTGACCATTGACTTGCTTGGCCTATATTGGATCATTTTTTTTCTTTCTTCTTTTTAATTTCTTGGTAGACAATTGAGTCCGTCCAACTCTTCTTGTTTGAATGCATGTGGTTCGTTTGTTCTGGGTTAGAGTTGGATTAAGGGTGTAGTTGGAAGAATGAGAGCGAATTCATTGAAGTTTAATGGTACAGGATTTTAAAGTTGGAAAAGGAAGTCCAGGAATTTGGAGGAAAGAGGCATTTGAGAGCTTGATTAATATTCAAGCAATCAAATGCTAGAAGAGATATGTGTCTCTAATGGAGAGAGGAGATGGAAATCTGATTGTGATTAAAAGAGATATTGTGTTACAAATAGGAGCAGGAAAAGTGAAGAATTGACTTGGACATTTTATATAAGAATGCTTTGGTTAAGGGGCAGAGATCAGTATGCTAACTTCTAATATGAAGTGGTGAATGGGAGGAGAAGGATTAATTTTGTACAATACAGGGGAAAGCGATATTTATAGAATATAATAAATTATTATAGGTGGTACCCTAAAGGTTTAGATGGAAGGTTTGAATATTACTATAATTGATGGTTTTCAGAGAGGAACTTGAAGAGTTAGATGAAGAGAAATTAAGTAATGTTGTTCATCATGTAAAACTTAGAAGGTGTCCCAATCTGATCTTCGTTACAAAAAAAGCAAAAAGATAGATAGATAGATAGATAGATAGATAGAAGAGAGAGAGAGAGAGAGAGAGATGACCCACCAAACCCAAAATTTTGGACTATAATTTTTTACTTTTCTCATCTGATGCTTAGAATGACAGAGATCATACTTAACCCAACTTTTGGTCTAGCTTGCCTACATATGTTTGGAGCAATCATCAAAACTATCCTAATGTGGGAAGACTTCTATTAAGAAGAGAACAAATTAAGCTTTGTGAAATTTACATTTATGAGGACAAAAACTTCCATGTAAAACATCTTTGTGACTTTTTCACAAGGAAAGTTTGGGGTTGGGTCTTGAAATTTCTTAAGTGTCTTCTCATTCCTCTAGAAAGGTGAAAAGTTGGTTGTTACTTTTAGTAGTCATATCTAGAAAGGCGAATTTCATTTCAGTAGTCATATCTATTGGCCCTTCCTAGTTTTAGTTCTTAAAAGATTTGTCTTTGGATAAGTTAGCTCCTCCTCATCAAGATGCTTGTTTTTGAAATGAATTGGCCATATCAATAGAATCAATTGGTTAAGTGATTGATAATCTTGGGCAATAGGCCAAGGGTCAAAAGAAGATGCATGCTGCCCTTTTTTGTGTGATCTTAGTTCTTTTATGTGCTGACAATTAATGGAAATGAGAATAACAAGTTGATAGGTTCATGCCTTTCGCTGAAATGAGCTGGCCATCTCAAATGGCATATTTGGCTAAAGTGCTTTTACAACCTTGCAGAGGGGTCTTTTGGTGTGAGGATAGTACTTTGCTTCAGGGAGTCTTTTGTAATTACTTCCTGCTTTTCGGGGCTGGCTTGTAATTTAATTTTTTTGGGTTGTGGAATATCTTATTTTTTTTACCTTTCTCATTGTCCTTATCCTTAATTATTAGGTTGTATATCTTGAGGACTCACTTTCAGAACTTGGACCCATGTCCAAGGGTAGAGTTTTGCCACTATAGCAGAATTTCATGTTTTTACTGGTTTTATTAATTCTGAACCCTTGATTTTACTAAGGGCTTCATCAAGGTGAACTTGAGAGATAACCACATCATGGGGTTTATTCTTAAGGAAAGAGAGTTGGGCCCCCTGCTGGTGTTAGCCAAGTTCTTGACAGCACAAAAGGTATTGGAAGATTCAAAAATTCTATAGAATCATCTTGAGTTCAGGGTTGGAGTGTTCTATGCTTGTGCATTTTGTCAGTTGGAATTATTGTGCTTTTTGTGAAACTCTAGAAAGTTGGTAATCGTCAGACAGAAGGCAACAATGCATTCTTCTTATTGCCCCTTGGTTTCATGGATACTGGATATTAGGAACTGATACCTTTATGATAAGGTATGTTAAAAAGTTATGAACATTTAAACTATGTTAATCAACTTATCTTGATTTTGCGAGCCCCAATTATATTGGAGTCTTTAGTCTGAATCACGTAGGCAGAGTGGAGTTCTCCATGGTCCAACACATGTCAATGATAGAACTGAATTTGCTGCATGGGCTTAGATCAAGCTTATCAGGAAAGCGGGGAATTAAAAGTCTTGGGAGGATGGTTCCAAGATGCTCATGATCCAAACAATGTTTGAATTTGTCTGTTGTTGGGATGTACTACAGCTATCACTTTAATTCACAGCCACGGGCACCTTGTCACCATGACCAATTATCTTATATGTCATTATCTCCTCTAATTAACCTTTTTCCAAGGGTTCTGCTCTTCATTCACAATCTGTAATGCACTAAGAATGAAGTAATTCATTCAGGTGTATGTGATGTTGCCTGAGTGGTTCTTAATTAATGGTGGTTACATGTCATTGGGAAATCTGTCATGTAGGTGATTGTTGTGGCACATGACTTGTGTTTGTCGTGATGAGGTTTGACATTATGGTTCCTGTTTCAGTTTGGATAATTGTTTGTTGGTCTGTGCCTATCTTCTCATGAAAAATCTATTGCAACAATTGGCTGTGTTAATTGCTTAATTGTGTGTAATGCATCTATTAGCCTGAAACTGTCACAAATATTAATATCTTTGGAAGGCTAATTATCTTTAGCTCCCTTTTGATGTTCTGTCTAGTGTCATTCATGCAAATTTGTCTGCTCTACTTTAATGAATGTCAGTAGAAGCTTATGTAGACACTCCTGCAGGGTACACTGTCTACTTTTTTCTTCACAAGGATCATTTAACTAGTCACAAAGGGTGTACTTCTAAGGAAAAGGGCGTACATATATAATCCTTTTAGTATATCAATATCAAAAGAGAAGACAACAATATTGTGCACCAAAACATGCTCAATGCTAATTATTTTTGTATATTTGCTGGTTTTAGTTGGTGCTATCAGTATTAAACAAATAGCCATTTTATTGAGCAATGGTTCATATTTTTAATTTTGCTTGATACTTTGACTGCAATCCCGTATGACATGCATCAGCACACTTAAAACAGTTCTTCTTTTTTTGCTACCTGTTTCATTGTTTCTTCTAGTGCTTCAGAAGAATATTCTTCAGGTGTTCAATTGTGCATTTCTTCTAATTTTTATCAATTTGTTTCTCTGTATGAAATTGTTGAAGTCATATCTAATAGTCTTAAAGTTGAAGCTATTGTTTTATGAGCTGCTTTTGTTATGCAATTTACATTGATGGTAAACTTGTGTTTCTGGTTAGAAAATTATTAGAAAGTTGACGTACAGGAGCCGCATAATTGCTTGTTTTTGAAAAGGGTTAGATGAAAAACAGTAAATAGTGGTTGCCATTGCGATAAAAGCATTTGCAAGGACAATGCCATTTTGGTAGGATTTCAAGTGACAATTTACCAACTTTCCATTTGTTCAATCTGTATATCAATTTTAACTGCATCAGTCCCTTATGTCTCAAGTTTTGGTCTCATGGTCATTTTCATGCTCAGATATCATCTTGTACCTTCTGTTTCTTTACTTTCCCTTCTGTCTGCATGGTGCACACCTCTGCTGGTGTTCCCTTTTGCTCTTGGGCCTGACTCTTTTCTTGATTGCCACCACTGATCATCATCTCGTTATCCATTTTCTATCTGTTTCCCTTTAAGAAGAAAATTCTGGGCAAAGGTTTGAATGTGATGAGGTTGGTAGTTTGGAGTACAGAGTGATGTGTTGGCAGGTAACAAGGTTAAAGATATTGTATTGGTAGTGGAGCTGCAAGTGAAATGTTGGTTAGGGGAAGTACACATCTTTAGCTTTGTGCAGGTAGGGGTTACACAAGTTATGCTATATCCACGAGGAGCAGAGTTTAAGAGAATTCACAGTAATTTTTCAACTAAGAGTAGCTGCCCATTTCTTTATCAAGAAAATGAAGTTGACAAGGTTGCTTTTTTATCATTAACGTTTTATATCATAGTTTTTGCAGCCATCTTGCAGGGACCACTTTGTTGGCTGCAATGTAATTATCCAGACAAGAGGTAGAACTTCTAGATATGTATGCTTTCTTATATGGAATGATGGTTAAAGGCTATACAATTTCCCTTTTATGCTGCCAAAATCAGGAGTTTCTTCTCAATCTAAATTCACTTACTGTATGTCAAGTTCTATGTGATATATATTGCATTTGCTTACATCTTTGATTATTTTCTTTGATAATTCTAGTCGGAGGTGTTTGCTGTTGCATTTGCAGTACTTGCAGCGGGTGCCATAATTCTGACGTTGAATGTTTTGCTGCTGGTAAGCATCTTTTCTTTTATGACTACAATTTGTTTATCAGCAGACATCTAAATTACCTCACTACTGTTTTTGACAGGGTGGGCACATCATCTTCTTTCAGAGTCTCAGTCTTCTGGGATATTGCCTGTTTCCTCTGGACATTGGAGCTCTAATCTGCTTGCTGGGAAGCAATGTCATCATCAAGATGATGGTTGTGTTGGTAACATTTTCATGGAGTTCCTGGGCTGCGTACCCTTTCATGAGCACAGCTGTGTCATCACGACGGAAAGCGTTGGCCCTGTACCCGGTTTTCCTCATGTATATCTCTATTGGCTGTCTGATCATTGCTGTTGATTGAGGCAACAAGTTGCTGATCGCTTCTGGGAGCCTCACAATTTATGCTCTTTGGTGTCCTCTCTTTGATCAAAATATAGTCACATACAGATATAGATGGTCACTGCCGTGTCACTTCTTTCTTTTTGATCATATTCGTTCATTTTTTGTCAGATTAGAGAACATGATGACCTCTTGGGCTTAAAATTGTCAAGCCGTCGGTATCTGTTTTGTGAATTTTATAATAGAGGATGCTTCCAGATATAACAATAAACTGCAGCAAAGAAAAGCCATTTGAAGGCTTGGAAAGAACTACCATTTGCAGGTATTTTGAACGGTAGGTTGAGATTGTAACTGTACATTCTAGTTTGTTGCTTTGAAATTAGTTAAAGACTAGTTAGATTGTGTACGTATTTCTGTTGTTACGCGTCCGAGGGAGTATATGCCTTCTCTCCCAAAAACTTGAGGCCCATATGTGATGTTTTGGAGCCTTTTAACCTTTGTGGCCTTCAGCTTACAGACCTTTTCACTCTTTATAGATTCTTTTTAAAAAGAAACACTGAAGTATTGTCTAAGCAAAACCATGGTTCACTGGGCCTATTATAATATTTTAGGAAGCAATTAAACACTGAAGTATTGCTTCCTAAAATATTATAATAGGCCCAGTGAACCATGGTTTTGCTTAGACAATACTTCAGGATCCAATTGATCGCTAGGGATTTTATAGAATCATCAATACGGTTAGATCACTGGGTCATCATCCTTTTCCTATTCCTTCCATTGTTCACCCCCTAAGCTTTTTGTATGAAGGCAGGCTAGAACTGAAATTAATGGATGGAGGTTGTTTCAATGGTTTCAACTTTTGTTATGCTTATCTCTAAGCCTTTTGTTTGCGGAGCGCGCACATTCTTTTCCTTAATTTCAGAACTTTTCTGGGCTTAACTGTTGGGACGTTGTTTAGTGGACAGCACAAAACCTCTCTACTTCCGATGAGGTGATGCCCCCAAGGGGAAAGAACCCAAAAGCCCAAGAGATACTAGTGATAGAGAGGAAGACAGCATTCTGAAGGGCTATGGAGTAAGAATGCAGGGAAGACAGGGAACAGGAGTTGTATCTTTGCATGAAAGAAGGATTGACTTTCTTTTGCACAAGTCCACCGTTGGATCATGCAATGGCAACTTTCAGATCTGTGCAGATGGATGAATGGTGTTCAAAGATTTTTGAGATCTAAAGGGAATGCGATCCAATGGTTCATATTAAGAAAGAAGGTCAGTCATTCTATGGTGCAAAAATACTAACCATATCATTAAATATATAGGAGTCAAACTAAATAGTTGAAAGTTGGAACCCACCCACCCTCACCCCAGCCAAATAAAAAAAAATCAAAATAAAAATCAAAATAAAAAATAAAAATAAAAAATAAAAAATAAAATTTTCAAGACTTGAATAATTATTGTAGCTTATTTGCATGATAAAACAACCTAAGAGAGTGTTTGGTTGAGAAAAATGAGGTATGAAATCGAAATCGAAATGGACTATTCTTGTTCCAACTGTTTTGTTGGGAGGAATTTCACTTCAATTTCGATTCTGAAGTGGAACGAAAATGATTCAATATATATAGAACTCAATCTCTACTCTTCTTTATAAATTTAAATTTTTATTTTAATTTAATTTTGATTTCGATTTCGATGGCAAACTAAACACTTTCCTCTTGAATCAGATGACATGGTTGAAACAATTCCTTCGTATGAATCACCTGCCAGTCCATGGGGGTCAAATAGTTTTTCTCCCAGAAAAACATCGAAAGGTGGCCTGGCATGTAGTAAAATATAAAACGGGGGCTGTTGCCAGCGACACGGACAAATGAGGGAAATAGACGCTATCTTGCTTGCAGCTCATCGAATATTTCAAAGGACAACGAGATTGAGAAGGACCTCGGCCACAGTACTGCACCTCCTCAGCATGCTTATATTCATCCATCTCTACAAAGCTCCAACCTCAGAGCCCTCTTTTTCTGCAAAAGAGATTTTTCACTTTTTTTTTTACTTCCTGCTGACAGGTATGGCCTGCTAAATCACCAGGCTTTTGAAAGAGATTTTTTCTCCAGATCGTTGAAATCATTCAAAATCTCTTGATAAAGGAGAAGAGGGGAGGCTCCTCTAAATTCCTCTTCAAAAGAAGGAAGAGACCCATCTCTTCTTTGAAGGCCCTTCTGAGGTTTACCTCTCGAAGAGGGTACCCTTTCTCTGTTATGTTTGTTCTCTTCCGCTGTCTTCCTCTGCTCTACGTCGATCATTCGTCTTCCTTTTCCTTCTTCTCTCTACACCACCAGAGAAATATTCTAAGAAAAAGAAGAAAGAGAGCAAAACCAGAACATTCGGCCAACACAAAAGGGTTTAGCTTTTTTCCTATCCCATAGTCTAAACCCATCCTTTCTTCCCCTAAACAAAGTCGAACTCTCAACTTTCCTCCCTTTACCCTCGTATCAAAAATCTCCTCCACTGCAATCAAAACAAGCCCCAATGAAGAAAAAGCCAGAAACCAAAGAGGACATCCCTGGCCTCCCTAATGGAAGTGTTCGCCTTCTTCAAGAGCCTGCTCCTATTTGCCGTGAGTATAGAATTCTCATTTGCTCACAATTTCATAGGCTAACAGCCAAAAGGGTTTAATCTGCCAGTTGGCACCCTTCTCTCAGGTGCATGCACTAGGCAGACATTCCATGAGCTCAATCTAAGAGGGGCCAAGCCTGGAGTTTGCCCGTCAGTTTGGCCCAACAAGATCACTATCGGTAAGCTGTAAAAACTGTGTGGTACAATCTCACATTATCTCCATTGATAAATAAACCAAAATTTTTGTACACCAGGTAACATAGAAAATCTGATGTGAAGTACATCATCTTGTCCGATTGATTCATATACTCATCATTTTTCAATATACATTTAATATCTAAAATCAATTTTTCATTTAAAAATTTTATACGACGAAAATTTCTTATTTTTGAAAAAATTATGACATTCGATGTCATATTTTGACATCCTACGTCCAGAAATTATAATTTTTATCTATAAAATATCATAATATAATGCAAGATATCATAATATGCATAAAATATCATAATTTTTTTCAAAGAATAGAGTATTTTCGTATTCAAAATTTTCAAACGAAAAAACTGATCTGCAGATATTAAATACGCATTGAAAAATATTGGACAAAAATATCTCTTTCATATTATGATATCTTAGATCATATTATGATATTTGGACAATATTATGTCACAGGATGTTTAAATTTTTTTAAAAAGTAAAAATATTTTCGTCATACAAAATTTTTAAACGAAAAAATGATTTATAAATATTAAATACGTGTTATAAAATATCGATTATATGATCAATTGAATAAAATAATATATTTCACATGAGATTTTCTACACCGCAACAGTGCACAAAGTATTTTTCATAAATGAATGCTGATGCGGACTCAAGCCAGATGCAAAGTTAGTCTGACAATATTCATAATTTATCAGATTTTCTACGTCACGGATAGTGCACAAAGAATTTCTCATAAATGAATGCCTGATGCGGACTCAAGCCAGATGCCAAAGTTAGTCTGACAATATCCATAATTTATAATCAGTGGAGGGTCATACTTTAATTCTTTTCGGACTTGGCTTCCAATGGGAGCCCGGGTCAAAGTGCACACAACAATTCCAATGGCAAATTGTTGGATAAGGCTTGCTGTTTATGCGCCAGAATATCTAAATACATTGTTGAGGTGCCGGGATATGGGGTAAATTATATCTTGTACCATGTGATTGTGCACCACCCTAATCATCCAGATGTATTCCAATGGATCCCATTTATCATGCACTCTTCTTGATGATTGTCCCATAAAAATACAGCTTGATGATTGGCATGGTGCACGTAGTGCATGATAATATTTCTGTAGATATAGAGTGGCTACGCCATACGAGTATCCCATACGCTCTATTCTCTGATGATGTCGCAATGGACAGGAGATGAGCCGTGGTACAATATTGCCTTCAGGCTAGAGTCCCACTTACATCAGTAGGATAACTAAGCTATGGACCTTATGAATAATTCCCCATTGGTGACCTTGCTATACAAGCTTCTCACAGACCTCGGAGAGTCATGAAGGTCTTAGGCTCCAACTAAATTTTTTTTTTTAAATTTTTTTCCCTACTAAATGCCACACTTGCCTGAATCTGGACCAAAGATCTCGGGCAAACCAGAATTTCTATTTTCTAGATTATCTTTTAAATGTACTAATAAAACTTAGACTAACTCGACCCATTGCTGGAATGGGCCGATAGCTTAATCCATCCAGCTTTCCCAAATCTTAATTTCATTCCTTTCTCTCTCAAATTTAGACATAAACAGGGATGAAATCTTATGAAAAGTAGCTTAGATGAGATAGAAAAATAAATAAATACTCCATAAGTTTATATATCATATTATACTGAAATATGCATAAAGATTGAAGCTTTTTCATTCACCAAATGGTATACCACATACAACCAAACTGAAATCCAAGAAAACCACAAGAAAAAGAGTATGTCAAAGGAAGCATGTGGCAAAAGCCATTAAAATTCATGCCCTCACCACCACCACCCTCCCAATAAAAGAGTCCAAAACAAGAAATATGCACGCCAAAACATAGAAACCCAAAACCAAAATAAAGAATGAATTTTTTTTTAAAAAAAAAATTGAGCGAGAGAGAAGTAATAATGGAAGGAATCCCTTATCACTTTTCCATTCAATCAGACCTCTAACTTTCATCAATCTGACCTGGTCCTCTCCAAGCTTCTTCTCTCTTTGCAGTACCGCAGCTCCAGCGAAACTTGCCTCTCCATCTGGATGTGCCGATAGAAATTAGCGATAAAGATCTCCGCCCTCTTATCAATATCATCGCCTGTCGATGCATCACTTAGAGTCCTCGAGATCTCCGAAGCCGAGCTGGTAGTCCTCGACACCCCTGAGGCTGAGCTCGTCGTTCTCGAGAGACCGAAAGAAGAGCCGACTTCGTAGTAATCCTCGGCGCAGTCCAGAAGTCCCGGCTGGCCCTTCAAGCTAAGCCGGCGAGGCCCCGCAGGGGAACCCAGGAGAGAAGACAAGAACCATCTACTGGTGTTGAAGGATAACAAGAACTTCACCTTCTGAATTGCCCTTCTTAGCCGACCAAGGAATCGTGATTTCTTAACGGCCATGATTGGTGATGGTGAGTGCCAACGGAGAAGTATGAAAGAGTTCTTTGAATGATATGAGGGGAATTGGAGGGTTGGTCCGTGGCATATATAAGAGAGGTGGAAAGGTCTGATTGGCAGAAATAAGAAGCTACCCGGCTTTTTTTTTTTGACCGCTAGGGAAAGAGACGTGGGGGAGAGGTCTTCCGTGTTAGATGGCTGAGAGGAGTAAAGGAAAATTGTACGGAGTCAAATCTTGCCACGTAAGCCAAGGAGGTGATGATGTACCATAGCTTTGAGGGCAAGTTAAGATGGAGCTGGATGTTTTGATTTAGATTTTTGGCGGTCTGATTGACGGGATAAAAATGCTTGTGATGACGCTCTATCGGATAAAGATGCCCATGATGACGTTCTATGGGAAATGGATTGGTCAATGGTCAAAGTTAGAAGGGGCCCGAAGGATTTCCGACCGTTCTTCACATGGTAAGGATAAATATGTCCACGCGCTTATTAGATGTTGGTCTTGGTCTTAAACCGTGGCCTGGTTTGAGCTGGATTGATCAAGCCCGACCCGATGGCCTTGTCCGCTCGACCAGGATTCTCAGATTGGGAATTAGATGTGGGGCAAATAGATGAGACGAAACTGGTGTTGGACATCAAGGAAAAAATAAGCAACATTTTTTAACATAGACTTATTGATAGATATTAGGCAGCTTTCAGATTCATAGACTTATTGATAGATATTAGGTAGCTTTCAGATTCAACATTTGTAGATTGCCAGTGATTCGTATACTTTTGTTTTTTCTTGAAGCAACAAATATCTACAAAGAAGTCAATAGTATAGCTGATTGAATAGTAGTTTGTACAGTCAATACATGGTAATTACATTATGGAACTCTACAACAAATATTTTCCTGAATTTTTAAATATTTTATTTTCTGATTATCATGAACGATACAATATATTCGATTTAACAAAAAAGGGAAAAAAATGCATGACCATGATATAATGCTTAGACAAAGCAATGCGGAGACAAGCAAGAAACTCAAGAGAATATCCATGACATTGTAGAGAAATGGTCTGCCATTAGAGTTGAAATTTCATTTGTTCCTTCAAGTTGTCGGAGGTGTTCTCACTCTTTTAGCGGTGTTTCTAAATTTATATTGAAATGTATATTTTTGGAAAAAAATAATAAGCTTCTGTGGCAAGCTTCCTGGCAATAGCAGTAGAGCACACGCTGCTATGCCCAAGCATCAGCTGCTAACCTGGCATACATCAGACAAGATTGTAAACATGTTTTCATCAAATTCTAGTAAATGGATTAAGGAATGGGCAACCAAAAATTCAAGAGACGTATCAGTCATCCAGATGCTTCCCAAATCAGATTGAGTGCAATTTACGGCAGCTAGCAAAATTATGATACTTAGTCTCATCTAAATTTTGTCAGATGATGTAATTTGTTCAGCTAAAGTAAGCGGCCAAAAACCCAGAGAAAGCAAAAGACAATAGCTCAAGATCAGGCATAAATTGAATCTGACCTTAAAAATAATTATGTGGCATATACATGCTGTCATTCCACATCTAAAAAAATAAATAAATGAAGAAGGAAAAAAAAAAAAAAATGAAGTTCAGTTGGTGGAGCTGCAATGGCAGCCCATTCTCTCCGTCTATCTCATCATTCAGAGCCGCTGGACAACATTTTTGAAGGGGAAAAAAAAAGGCTACTGGATAACATATTTAAGCGAAGTGCTTGTTACAAAAGCCCTGGTTTTCCTACAAAAGCTCGGAAGTTTTTCCTACAAAAGTTTCTCGGAAGGTACGTATGGATTATATTCAGGAAAGGATATTTTCCATTTTTAATGATACATTATGACTTTTACTCGGTGTCGTCTGCATCGTTTTTGAAACATATGGCATTTAAAGTGTTAATCAAAACGTGCACAAGCAATGGATTTATTTAGAGCTCCCCGCCTCAACTCCTGCAAATCTGCATCACTTTTGCTGGCATGCTTGAGTCCTTACCACTTGCTATTTTCCTCCATAAAGATTCCCTCCTTGAGTTTTGACCGCAATTGGGCGGCTTCTTCTGAAGGATCTAACTACAATCAAACCTTTGAGCAGCCTAGCTTGAGTTGTGACCATATACCCATGCGGAATGCTATCATTACAATCAAAGTAGCTTGATGGGCTAATAGTTTAGAATCAAGATAATAGTTTAGAATGGGTTCGTTTGGGAGCTTTCTTGTAAGTACGATCATATCTTGCAATCGTTCGCACCAATCCGGCCAAAATCATGTTAACATTTTCCTACTCAACTTTGCCAATATGTTTTCTCGATTATGACCAATTGTTTTAAATCAGGCTATACGATTGATATTTTATATCCACCAGACCGAAAGACAACTGGATTAACATCGAGGTTTGGTATGTTAAAGGACAGGGTCTCGGGTTGTATCTTTAGTGCAGGAGATTCAGCTTCCTTCCTGCAAATCCATGATTGGATCATGCGATGCTTGCTTTGAGATCCGTACAGACAGATGACTGAAAGGATCTAGAGTGTTTTGAGATCTATGTGGAGCACAATCCAATGATTGACTTTGTGAGAGAAGACCAATCATTCTTTCAAGACACCACATAAGCCCACCGCAAAACACTCCAAACCCTTTTCATTCATCTGCGTGCATAGATCTCAAAGTAGGGGTGGCAATTGAGTCGGATCGGATCGGATACGGATCGAATCAGATACGGATCGGGTTAGAAAATATCAAACCTGAACCCGACCTGTTTATTAAACAGGTCAGATTTTCAAACCTGAACCTGACCCATTAATAAACAAATCATCCGACCCGACCCATTTAACCTATTTATTAAACAGTTAACCTGTTCATCCGACTCGATCCGACCGGTTTAACCCGTTTATCATTCAATCTACGTAATAAACAGCTAACCTTTTTATCCGACCCGATCCAATCCGTTTAACCTGTTTAGATATAGAGACAATCAAAATTAACATAGATACAGACAGAAAATTATATGCACACACAGATAAACAAACACCACAAAATTCAGATAATTAATAGAAATAGGGAAGCTAATTAATCTTCCATACCTGGACTATTAATACATCAATTAATTGATATTTACAAACACTAAATGAACAAAAATTTAGGCAATTGATTTCTGCAAAATGTTTACCTTGAGACTTGCACCAACAAGAGTGAGAATAATTACAATAATAATAATAATTACAATAAGAATGAGACTTACATTAACTGTTTGTCCATTTTTGAGAGGAAAAAATTGATAACAATGAGCAATCAACTTACTGCCAATAAAAATTAATTTACCAATGTCAAACATTCAAATGCTTGCTGATTGAAGAATTTCAGTATCAAAGTTCTTATATAATAACATAGAAGAAATATATCAGCTCTTTACAAGCATACCAAATAGAAAGATAAGTGTGAAAGAATGGCCAGCAAGTGAAAAGCAAGTGCTGCAAGATAGCAACGGCCAGCAGCAATCTGAACCACTGGTAGATTCTCAAGAGGACCTAAGAGAGGATGGGGCTCTCATCCGGTATCACTGATGAGCATTGTCTTCGCCTTCTCCATCACCTGCACCACGTTGTAGCCAACTAGCCATCGAAAAGAATGAAAAAGAAAGATCCATGCATATCTAGAAAAGAAGACGAGGCTCAGATCTGATAAAGTGATAATTAATCCATGGGTAAATCAAAATTAGCATAATCGGTTGCCTATAGAAGAAGGTCATCCAAGATTGTTGCCGTTAGAAATAGTTGAGTCATCAAATATATATCCAGAAATCATCATAGCCTCCGCAATACATATATGTCCAAAAATATAAACAAGACAAACATAAAACTGCAATATCGTATTATAGAACGTAAAATACATATATTATAATATTAAGTTAATATTTACTGTAAATAATATCCGAATTCAGAACATATTCTCAAATAGCAACCTAATAACAATAAAGAAGATAGGAATACTGCAACAATAATATATATAGAAGATTCAAATAGGATACAACATCAAATCGAAACCAAATCCCATCAACAATAATATGTTTAAATTAAATAGATAGTAGCGGCCTAAAAAACAAGATTATATGAGCTACAAACCCATAAATCAATCAAGTAAACAATGATCATCAGAGAGCCACAAACCCATAAATCAGAGCAAAAATAGTTAGACAAAATTTTCTGATTTAAACCAGCCGAGCAAAGATCAGATCATACAAACCTCCCAAGAACCCAACGTAAATCCAAGAAAAAATCAAGATTGCATAAATGAGACAATACATAAATGACACATGCAAGATACTATTCATTAAATAAATCGCAGGTAAATAATGATCATCAGAGAGTCAGGAATCCATAAATCAGAGCAAAAATAGTTAAACAAAAATTTTGATTTAAACCAGCCGAGCAAAGATCAGATCATACAAACCTGCCAGGAACCCTAACGTAAATCAAGAAAAAAATCTAATCAGGTAAATAATGATCATCAGAGAGCCAAGAACCCATAGATTAGAGCAAAAATAGCTAGACAAAAATTACTGATTTAAACTAGCCAAGTAAAGATCAGATCACACAAACAGTTTGCATAAATAAGACAATACATAAATGATTTAAATGAGACAATTATACAAACATTTAAACCAGTCGAGTTGTGACAAACCTCCCAAGAACCCTAATATAAATCCAAGAAAAAAAAAATCAGTAAATCGATTGCATAAATAAGACAATACATAAATGACTATGAAATCTCAGAATAATAGATCAGAATCATCAAATTACTATGAAATCCTAGAAACCCTAATGTAAATCTAAGAAAAAAATCTTCAGATTTAGATCGAACACCAACCACAGAGATCGGAGGGGAATACAACCCCAGAGATCGAAGCAAAAATCCTCGTGATTTCTTCGAGTTTGCCGTCATCGTGATGTCGGGTATCCCGAAGCTAAAGAAAAGATGGAGGCCAGGTCCCAACCGCGCTCCCATGATGAGGGGAGACCAGGGAGGACTAGAGGAGCACCATCTAAGGGAGGAGGTTGAGGAAGAGGAGGAGGAGAATACCTAAACTTTCTCTGAGTCTGAGTTTCCTTTAGCACGACTGCGAACGGAGAGGAGCCGGTAGTAGACAGCCACCTATTGCTGATGGTGGGGAAGACGGTAGGGGATTGTCGGCCGAGAGGACTGAGGAGGGTTGGAATGGAAACCCTTGAGGGGATGGAATGGAAATCCTAGAGGAGGAAGGGAAAATGGGAATAGATACGAGCGACGAGCTTGAGATGGGAAGAGCGAAGACGTTTCGTCCGATCGAATGAAAGAAAATAAGAGTTAAGCTAGTTAACGGGTTAAGTTCAGGACCCAGGACCAGGAGACCTTAAGGTTATAAATAACAGGTTATAATCCGATCCGATCCGATTCAATCCATTTATTAAACGAGTTAAACGGGTCAGTAACCTAAAATCTGAACTCGATTCGATTATTAAATGGGTTAAACAGGTCGATCCATTTACGATCCGAACCCGTTTAATCCAAACCCGAACCTGTTTAACACGGATCAAATACGGATCGGATTGGTGGGTCGGATTGATTTTTACCATCCGAAGCGACCATTACACCATTAAAGCATGAATTGGATTTTTTTTTTCTACCAAAAAAAAAAACAAAAATCATGGATTGGTGCGAAGGAAGCTGAATCATTCTTTGGTGCAACAGACACAACCCGTCCCAATGGACAATGGGCCGGATTTGTTCCTCTTTTATAACACTTGTAGCAAATCCAGCCCAATGACATTTGCCCAAGATAATAAGAAATCGCAAATGATGCCTTATTGCAAAATATTCTATTCGTTGATGGACAGCAATCGAACATATGTCATGAGGACTCAATCGCGTAACAGTCTGGACCCATAATATCGTCCAAATGCTTATGTTCATGTCAAATGTGCGGCTGTTATATATTATCATAGAGAATTTTAGGTAAAAGCTCGCATTATCCATATCATCTTTCTCAGGTGGTTTTCTGCAAGAGGATGCACAGGGTATTCTTCGTGGGGGCCATTCCCAAGGGCCATCTGTCAAGGAGGGACCTCCAAGCGAAGCTAGCAGCTGGGAATCCAATGGAACGCGTCCATGATCCACTCTGTCCTACGGTTCGTGGACACGTGGTATTCTAACGGCCCCACCGCGAATATGTGTCCATATGACAAACTTGCGAGGTGCAACGAATATTTGTTGTTGGTGGCGTTTAACCTTGACGTAACAGTGCTATGATTTTTGAAATGGAAATGTAACAAGTAAATTATTTACTCGTGGTGCAAGGAAGGAGTGGATGGTTAAAGTAAATTATTGTCGTCATTGTTGTGCATCTCATAGTTTAGGATACCCGGTGCTGAGCTCTCTCTTAAATGATCGGATTGGAACTACAGCAAAACTTTTTTGGATGCATGACCGCATTGACTTTAACATTGAAAACGATCGGGAGGAGGACTAACAAGTTTCCTGCATGAAATTGAAGTTCATTGAAAAGCACATAAAAATAAGTAGAGTGTTACAGAAATGAAAATGTTAAGATGGATATAATTTAAAAATAAAAAATAATATATTAGAAGAGCCGTGGAAGTTGCATAAAATAAGAATAAAATGGTGAAAAATTAATCGAGTCAGTATGAAGATGCACAACGAAAATCTATGAAGGTGCAAGTGAAAGAAGATATTTTGATTTGTATTGAAGATAGTAGAACGAAAAATAGGAGACCAGAAATAATATGGATGATGATTTTAAGGAAGAATGCGAGAAATTTGAAATAACATCAAAGATGATCTTAAATAAAAATACTTGCTGAATAAGAATGTATAGAACGGATCTTAAATAGCTAAGAAAAAGAGTAGATGGTTATGGCATGATAATGGGGTATTCACACCGTTCTGTAGGTTGGTTGCCACGATCATGATTAGGGAAATATATACCATTTGTACATGAGAAAATCCAGAGCTTTTGAGAATGTATGCTATGGTGTTTTAATTGCTTATCGCCATAATCATGATGATGTAACGATACTATCTTCTTCATGGTTAAATAAAAATATCCAAACCCTTGCGAACATATCCTCCACACGCTTGCTTTAATATCCATGCATTTGTGCACTGCTCCTTAATTCCATTCCCTTCCAGCATGCAGGGACGCCTCTCAGCTTTGTCGTGACATCGTTTTGTGGGGGACACGAAGGCTGTCATAAGGGTAATGATTTAGACGGTAGACAGAGACCTGGGAACAAAAAAATTGAAGGCTGGCGCCTTGATACTAACCAAACTCCAACAGTTCTCGGCTTCCATGGATCCAATGGACAGACAGAGATCCATAACCTGCAGTAGAATGAAGAGGTGTCATTGTTGTTGGGCATGGTTTCCACGCAAGTCTCAAGAAGCCTTTTCTTTTCTTTTTATTATTATTCTTTTTTCTTTTTGGTTAAAGAGTCTCAAGAAGCCTCTGGCGAGGAAGTAGTGGACACAGCTTTTTGTGATGTAATGGGTGGCCAGCGTTTCAGGTCCACTTCGCGTACCAGTGATCAGCCATCCATGACCGGAGAGTGTCGTCTGATCACCCCCAGTTATGCCGACATCGACTCCCTGGAAAGCTCCAACAAGAGTGGCTCGGGACTTCCATGATACCCCACCGGTGGATTTGTTTCATTTGGAACAGGGTTCTGCTTGATGTCCTCGGCCACGGCATGTTCACGCTGTTTATCTGCAAACATAAAAGATGCCCGTGGTACAGAAAGCCAGGGAAGGGGCCGGGAAATGACTGTCATTTAATGTTGATGCATGCCTTTCGCCCTTTTGGGCCAAAGCTGCAGGGGATCGGCCCTCCAAACAAGGAATTATTGCCCTCACTAATCATAGTCACTGATTTTTATTTTTATGATGATATACTGAGAAATGCATTTGATATGATTCATGAAGTCTATAGAAATCAGCGGTCATTATAATTATTGGCTGCGTGCATGGCCATGTAGCTAGCTGCACGCAGCTAATAATTTTTTTCCTTCAAAGAGGCTATTAGCTATGACCCATGCATGGTATCTCACCAAACCCCTTGGTTTCCATCAGTCTCCCCGTGCTAGCTGTGTCATGGAGGTTTTTTATGGAATGCAATGCCACGGTAAGTTAGCAAAATCATGCAATAAAATCGCCAGATATATATTTCTACCAATCATTTCTTCATTAAATGGCATATTTCACGGTACTAATAATACACCACATCGGCTGATCAGTAAATTTTCTTACTGCACGTAAAGATTAGGAGTGCAGGTTCCTTTAGCCCACATGTGCGGAGAGAAGGACGAACAGCACTCGCTCCCCATCGTATTTAATGCCTCCACTCTACCGGTCGAAACAGATCCCATCGGGTAGAAATTGCCTTGCCTTTCAATTCATACAGTAAAAGATTTACGTTAATATTTTCCCCTCAACTTTTAAGCATTAAAAAGTCTGTCCAAGGGGTAAAAGAGCAAAATCTACCAAGTTTTGGATGAGTCAGAGTAGAAAGGAGCAAGAGCAGTCAAAAGCTGATCAAGACTCTTTTGCTTTGCCATTACAAAGATTCCCCCAAGTGTTTGAAAGCAAGAATTTACTTATGGAGGACCACAGAAAGAGGAGCACTCATAAGCCGATCATGACTCTCTTTTGTTTTGCCATTAATGTAAAGATTCCCCTAGTGTTTGAAAGCAAGAATTGGCTTATGGAGGACCGCAGAAGGAGAAGATATTTTGTCAAGAAAGATTGTAGAATTTCGTATCGAACAAACCTGCCGACACATCGCCATGGCAACCTGATCCCAGGCTCTTCTCAAAGGAGCTTTACTTTCTGTACGGTTCCAAAAGGGGTAGAGATCCGGAAGATTAGTCGGCAACCTAGAGAACTTAAGGTGTGTCTTCAAGGATGACCTCATGATTTTCACACATGAACATTTTATGAATGGATGTATGGCGGACTTAACATTTGCACCACACAAGGAAAATCCAGTGCTGACTCCCTAATAATTCTTTTTCGCTGGGCCTCTGGCCCTCTCCCATGCCCATAAAAAGTCTGTTTTTAAGAGCATGCCAACGTACGATTTTTGCTTTCTCAGGCACTGCCACCTTCTTAACAGATTTGTAATAAAGTCAAAAAAAATTTCATGATGATTTAAAAATCTATTATATAAATAGAAAAATATTTTTTTTGATATAAAGAGAGAAAAAAATCCATCCAAATTTATTAATAAAAAAAAATTAAGTACAAAAGAGGGTGTGAAAAGAAGAAAAAATACCCCAACATCCCAACAACATTTGAATTTCAAATTCAAATTTCTCTCAACATAAATTTGAAATTCAATTCTCTCCAAATTTCTATCAATTGTCATTTGAATTTTGAATTTTAAAACTGAGGCACTTCCATCTTGCCACCGAAGAAGAGCATGTGTGGGAAAAAAAACAACTTATCGAATCATGTACCTAGACTCCATCAAAAGAAAGGGAGGGAGAAAAGATGCTCATCAACCGTCCACTATCATGAGAGGGAAGAGAGAAGAAAAAGTCATGTATCTATCTCAATGGCCAAGAGAGGAGAGGGAAAGCTTCCATCTTGCCGCTGAAGAGAAAAAAGTAACCATTCGAGAGGAAGAAAAGATGTCCGTCGACCATCCAACATCGGGAAAGGAAAGAGAGAAGATGAAGGAGACACCGGCTATGACACCAACAAAGTTAGAGAAAAAAAGGAGAGAGAAGATCCCAATCCCAGTATGTGGAGAGAAGAGAAGCAAAGAGGGCTGCACTATCTAGGGGGAGAGAGAAGGGGATGGGAAGATCCCCTTAGGAAGGTAGAGATCTCCATGGTCGGTGGGAAACTCGGCCCTAGGGATGGGGGGCTGGTGACTGAACCGGCTGGTCAGATCAACTGTTCGAGGAGTAGATCAGTTGCCCTACACTAGAAAAAGACAAAAAAAGAGGAGGTGGGTGCCAGTAACGACTCTAACAATGCCGGAAAGAAGGGGAGAGAGAAGACCCCGACCCCAATGTGAGGAGAGAAAAGAAGTGGGTAGGGCCTCTACACCATCTTCGGGGAAGAAAAGAAGAGGAAGGAGAGAGAGAGAGAGAGGGGCGGTGGGAAGATCCGCAAGGGATGAAGGCAAAGATCCTCTTAAGGGAGGAAAGGCTGAAGTCACTATAAGAAAACAGTGAGTTTGCAATCGATTTTGCAATCAAATTTTTTCGTCAAATTTGCGATCGATTTAGCATCCGATTATTGAATAAATATTAATGTCGCGATCAAAAAAATATCAGTCACAAAATCAGCTGTAAAATTTTCTACCATAACATTTTGCGATCGATTTTGCAACCGAAAAGATGAATAAAAAAAATAAATTTATAAAATATTAATTTTTTACAAATTGCAAATTCAGTTGTAAATATTTTTAATTATTTAATTATTTTTTAAATAATTTTACTATCAATTTTTCGATTACAAAATGATTTATTATTTTGCAACCAAAAAATTGGTCACAAGATTTTCATTTTTTTTAAATATATTTGTAACCAATTTTTTAATTATAATTGATATTTTACAACAAAAAAATAGATCGTAAAATATTTTAATTATTTTTTGAATTTGAAGAAATATTTGCAATCGATTTTTTGGTTGTAAAATTTTTTATATATTTGCAACTGATTTTTCGATTTTAAATTTAAAATTTTTAAAAAAATTACCACTTTGATTTTAACTTAATTTTTAAAAAATAATTTTTAAATTCAAAAAAATAAATTTTAATTATATTGTAAATGATTTATTTTAAAATATATATATTTTTTTATTTTTTCAATTGAAATAACGGTTGGTATTTAACAACCAAAATTTCGATCGAAAAAATTAGTTTTTAGCGATCGAAATATCAATTGCTATATCGAAGTATTTAAGGCCATCACGAATCGATTCTCCTTATCTCGAATGTTAGCCGCCTCTCTCGTTCTCCCAAACCCTTACCGTCGCTCGTCGATCTCTCGAGCCCTTGCCGCTACATTGATTGGCCCGATCGATAGCCTTCTCTCCCCTCCCCGGCAACACCAGACAATATTATTATTCTCTCAAACCCTAGCCCCTTCTCTCGTTCTCCCAAACCTTAGCCACCGTTCGCCGTTCTGTCGAGCCCTAGCCACCGCACCGATCGGTCTAGTCGACAACCTTCCCTCCCCTCCCTGGTGACATCAGCAAGCTTTCCTTTTTTCGAACCCTAGCCACCGCTCCCATTCTCCCGAACCCTAGCCACCGCTCGCCGTTCTGGTGAGCCCTAGTTGCCACATCGATCGGCCCGATCGACGACCTTCCATCTCCTTTCTGACGACACCAGCAAGCTTTCTCTTTCTCCTGAGGTAGGATCTATTTTAATTAGATTGATTTAGTTTTAGTTTGATTTGGTTTGAGAAACCAAATTTGAACAAGTCATAGATTGAATCCTAATAAGACTAGGATTCCACCTTGCGCCACCTTAGCCCCCCACGTCCACTCTCTCTTATCCCATGCCCACTCTCTCTTATTTTGTGCGACAAAACTCTCTCTTCCAGGTCTTCACGCACGTCCAAAACTTTTCTCTTTTTCTCTCTTACATGGAATGTGGTTGTGGACCAAGTCAAAGTAGGAATTAGTTTGGATTTCAAATTCTATGAGATAGAGTTTTAGAAAACCAAAATTCTTTCCTTATGACACTGATTTTATTAAGATTTTTTTTGAGATTTTTGTGACTTTTATGGCACATAATATGTGCCCTTTGCTGGTGGTCCACGGCAGAAAAAGAAGGAGGGGACGCCCAAGAGTTGGGCGCCCCTTGTCTTGCCTTGTTTGGATAATCCTTGACTAGGTATTTGACCTAGACAAGGACTCTTCATATCTCTCTATTTAAAATAAATTTTTTTATGAAATTTTTGTGGATTATAGAGCATTGAGAGACCTTCGGGGCGTCCAAAAATCAAGGAGAAAGAGTCTTGGGGCATGAAGATCTAATAGACACAAAATTAGGTGTCTGGGTTAGAGCAAAGAGAAGAAGAAGAGGGTCTTCTTCTAGAGTTGCTGGGTTCATCTCTTCGCTTCCTCCATCTGTGAGTTTTCTGAGAGTGTCTCACATCTAAAAATCCTTCTCCTACTTCTCATCTTTGGAAGAGTCCAAATCAAGAAGAAGGAGGCATCTGATCGACCATCGAAGAAGGATTAGCGCAGTACTAGCATACTGTGTTGATTTTTTGGATCAGGACTTCTGATCAGGACTTCGTGGGCTCATGTGGATGACTCCTAGAGGCCGGACGCATGTGCGGCTCGTAACATCATCCTCAAGTCTGGATCAGCAAAATTAGAACGTCTAACTTGCAAGGTAATAGATCTGATCTATTATATTTTACATACATTAGATGTAGTATAGAAACATGTTGATATGATCAACATGTAGTTCTTACTTTTTATATTTTAATTTCTGATCTAATGCCATGTAATAATCATATAATAGGATCTTAGATCTAAAATTTTTTTAATTTTATAAGATAAATTTTTGATTTATTTTAGTCTTCTGCTGTCTGATCTTGAAAAAGTTTCAAGATCTAACCTTGAAACCCTAGATCTGGTTCCTTCAATTGGTATTAGAGTCTAGGTTGTTTATTACATGATTATTTATATATACTTAGATTATTTCTTAGATTAGATCTAATTTATAATTTGATTGTTAAATCTGAAATTAAAATTTTTAGATCAATCACGAACTGCAAGATTATCCTGCTGTAAGATTTACCCCTTACAGTGCAAAGATTGTCCGAGTTCGTGTAGATCTATCTTTAATCATAAATTTGTTAGATGTGATCTACATTAAATTTATAATTTATTAAATTTAAAAAATATTTAAATCTAAAATAATTTTTTTTTTGTTAATAATTTCTGCGCAAAGAACCATCATATATTTGTCTGAAAATTTACGCAGTTTAAAGTTGAAATTGTTTCAATTACATGAACCTGTTTAGATTAGATCTAAAGTAGTTTCATGCTTATTCCACTTGCATTTTGATTATGAATCAAATATGCAACTTGGTTGGTAAAAATCATATTGTAAAAATATTTTACAAACATGAAAATTATTTTTGAAAAGTCGAACCCCAACCCTCAGCCCAAAACTTAATTGAGAATTAAGAAGTTATTTGATTAGGTTCTAAGATTGTGAATTGAAGAACCTAAGACACAAATTATAACACATTGTGTTAATGGGTTAGTGGGAATTAGGTCCATTAATTGGGTTAGACCTAATGTTAGATTAAAGATGGACTTAATTAGAGAATTGACTAAATCTAATCAATTGTTGTCTTAGATTAGGTCAAGGATTCTCTAGATCAATTACAATAGTTGTAGTTGGTCAAGTCCATATCTTTAACGAGAACCAAATGGACTTGATTCTTGGCTAAGCGGTCTAACACGAACTGTTAGGTTGATCTAATCGAAACTAATTAAACCAATTGGTGTCTAAGGTAAATCAAACTGATGATTTTTAATTGGCAGCCCGCTTATCTGACCATTTTTGATGGTGTCTAAGGCAAACTTTGGCAGACCCTCCCACCAATCAAACTTACCTAGCCTCTTGATGAAATTATGTTTTGATCGAATCATTTGACTATTCGAGCTGACCCATGTCAGCTGGGTAAATCAGTGTGACTGATTTAGGTGCTCCTAGATCAGTCCTTTTTAATGGTCTCCCTTAAGCTGACTTGGTGAAGCCAGTGAGAGGATCATGATAAGCTGGTTCATCTGATCTCCTCCTCTAAATCAATTAAATCCTCTAAAATTATTAGATCCTTAAAATAAAATAGTTATAGTGATAACTAGATCATAGCCTCCCATTAAGTGGATGATAATAGATCCATCAGTTGGATAATCATTGGAGGCCCAAAGGCTTGGTACTTATCGGCTGATAGAATTGTCATTCATAATATGATTTCTTGACTGCATCTTTCAAATGGTGGTTAGATTAGCCAACCAAAATTGGGTCTGATCATTCGTTGGCTAGATGGGCCAAATATGGTCATGTTAATGGTTGGATCTAACCAGACCTTTTCAGTGGAGGTCAAAACTTACTGATTAGGGACTGGGGTAAAATTAAAATTACTAAAAGTTATTTAGAGAAATAATTGGTTATCAACCTACCCTTAGATGTACATGGATTGGCCAACCAAAGTTGGGCTTGTGTGCAGTCTAAGTGGATTCTAGTACCCACTAAGAAATTAGGGTAATTCCTCGAATTGGAGGAAGAGGCTACCAATTCGAATAAAATAGTGGAAAATTTTTTTTGATTAAAGTCTAAATTTTTAGATTTAATGAATCAATTACTAATTAGGTTATGATTTTTTTTTGTGCAGATATGGTCACTTCTCTATCGCTCCAATCATTGTTAGACAATGATATGTTGGTGGAACCCAACTTCGATAGCTGGTACCGAAAGTTGAAGATAGTCCTGGAGCATAAACGGATCCTATATGTGATAACGGATCCTGCACTTGAGGAGCCAGCTGCCAATGCACGTGGAACAGTCAGAGACACTTACCAGAAGTGGCTCAGTGATCGGACCACGGTGCGGTGCATCATGCTGGCTGCTATGAGCGACGAGTTCAGTCACAGATTTGAGATGACTCAGCCAAAGAATATGCTTCAAGTGTTGGAGGATGCCTTTGGCACACCCGATGACGTGAAGAGGCACAAGACTAGTTGTGCCATCTTCAACGTCAAAATGCGGGATGGTGTCTCTGTCACTGATCATGTATTGTACATGATCGAGCTGATGGAGTATTTGAGCAAGCTCGGTTTTTCCTTGCATGAGCAGCTTGGGAAAGATGCAATACTGAACTCGCTGTCCAAGTCTTATCTTCCATTCCTCACTCATTATAGAATGACAAAGCCTGAAGTAAACTACCACGGGTTACTGGGGTTGCTTCAGAACTTTGAGAATGATCACCAACTCCACAAGAAGTCGGTGAACTTAATGGGAGGTTCATCTTCTGGTTCTCGACCCTTCAAGAAAGGGAAGAAAAACAAGAAGAAGAAAGTGAAGAAGGTGCAAGTTCAGGTTGGGACATCAGTGCAGGGCCAGACCAGAAAGATCAAGCCCGATAAGAGTCAAGCTGAATGTTTCTTTTGCAAGAAATGGGGGTACTGAAAGAGGAACTGTCCTCAACACATTTCCTCCCTAGACCCGAACAGGCAGAGAAAGAAGCAAGCTGTTGCTGGGCAAGGTATTTATATGATAACTCTTGTAATTTTTCTATTTGTGATATAACTGACTGTGTATTGGATACCGGTATCCCTTACCATATTTGCAATTCGTTGCAGGGGTTGCAGGTCAGTAGGAGATTCGAGCAAGGAGAGAGGTTCCTGAATGTTGGAGATGGAAGATCAGTTTCAGTTATAACAATAGAAATTTTGAAACTTGTATTTGAATCCCATACCGTTGTTCTTAATGATTGTCATTTCTATCCTAATTTTTTTTAAATATTATTTCTGTAGGTCTTCTGGCCAAAAATGATTATGAAATTTTAATAAAGAAATAAGTTTGTAATATCATTATGAATGGTGTTACTATTTTTTGTGGACATTTAAACAATGGTGTATATATGTTATCACAACCTGTTAACATAGTTTATTCTACAGGCAAGCACCCTAGATTAGATAGTGTATCAGATATCTACTTATGGCACCGTAGGCTAGGTCATATAAATAAGAACAGGATAAATAGGTTGACTCAATAGGAAATCTTCGAAGTCAATGATTATGAATCACTTCCAACCTGTGAGTCCTGTCTTCTTGGTAAAATGATCAAGTCACTTTTTATTGAAAAAGATGAGAGAGCTACTGAGCTCTTGGGCCTAGTACATACTGATGTATGCGGGCCCATGAGCACAAGTGCTAGAAGTGGATATTTCTACTTCATCACTTTCACGAATGATCTATCCAGATATGGATATGTCTATCTGATGAAACATAAGTCGGATTCATTTGAAATGTTCAAACGATTCTGAAGTGAAGTAGAAAAACAAACTGAGAAGAATATTAAAACTCTTCGGTCTGATCGAGGAGGAGAATACCTTTCTGGTGAGTTTTTCATATATATCTAGGAGAGAATGGGATTCTCTCCTAATGGACTCCTCCAGGAATACTACAGCATAATGGTGTGTCTGAAAGAAAAAATCGAACTCTGTTAGACATGGTCCGATCCGTGATAGATTTTGCCAGCTTGTCGATATCCTTCTGGGAATATGCACTCGAATCGGTCTGTTATCTGTTAAATAGGATTCCAAGTAAGTCTGTAATTAAGACTCCATATGAGATATAGACAGAGCGTAAACCAGCACTTTCACACCTTAGGGTCTGGGGGTGCCTGACCTATGTTAAACGATTAGTTACAGATAAAATTGGACCTAGGTCTGACAAATGCACATTCATAGGATACCCCAAAGAGACTAAAAGATATTTTTTTTACCATACTGATGAACAAAAGGTGTTCGTCAGCCTTAAGACAACCTTTTTAGAAAAAGAGTTCCTTGATGAAGGAACCGTTGCCTCTAAGGTTGAATTTAATGAAGTTCAACAGGTAGAAGGACTGACACCAATAGCTGAACCTGAGTCGGATTTGATTAGATCAGATCCGGAGCCCAATGTACCTGTACTATTAAGACGATCTGGTAGAATACCGTATCAGCGGATAGATACTACGATTTCTTGATCCGAGATGGTGATCCCATCAAACTCGATGAGAACGATGAGGATCCGATCACCTATATGGATGCAATGCAGAGATCTGATTCTAAGAAATGGCTTGAAGCCATGAAATCCGAAATGAAGTCCATAAAGGTCAACGATGTATGGACATTGGTTGACCCACCTAAAGGAGTTAAACCCATTAGGTGTAAATGGATCTTCAAAAGAAAGAGGGACGCAGACGGAAAGGTGGAGACATATAAAGTTCTCTGGTTGCCAAGGAGTATTCTCAACATTATGGTATTGACTATGATGAGACATTCTCCCCTGTGATAATGCTCAAATCTATTTGGATAATGCTTGCAATAGCTGTCCATCTGGATTATGAGATCTGGCAAATGGATGTAAAGACAACTTTTCTAAATGGAGAGCTGATCGAAGAGGTGTATATGATACAACTTGAGGGGTTTATATCCACAGATGAGTCCAAGGTGTGCAAGCTTCAGAGATCCATTTATGGATTGAAGCAAGCTTCTCGGAGTTGGAACATGCATTTTGATAAGGTGATCAAAATATATAGCTTCATTAAGAACGGAGAAGAGCCCTGCATCTATAAATGGGCAAATGGTCCAGTTATGGTATTCCTTGTCTTGTACGTAGATGGTATTTTCTTAATCGAGAATGACATCCCCGTACTACAGGGAATAAAAATTTGGTTGTCATCGCAGTTCTCAATGAAGGACTTGGGTGAAGCATCCTACATCCTAGGGATGAAGATCTATAGGGATAGAACTAAAATGATGCTTGAGTTATCCCAATCCATGTACATAGACACTGTGCTGAAGAGGTTCAGTATGGAGAATTTCAAGAAGGACTATCTACCGATAGACCATGAAATTTCTCTCTCTTAAAAGGATTGTCCGATAACTCCTGAAGAGAGAGAGCGTATGAGTAGAGTCCCATATGCTTCGACTGTGGGATCTATCATATACGTCATGACATGTACAAGGCCAGATGTGGTATACTCACTAGGAGTAGTGAGTAGATACCAATCAATCATGAAGAAAATCACTAAAAAGTACTTAAAGCCATCCTTAAGTATTTGAGAAATACTAAGGACCAATGGTTGGTTTATGACGAGTCAGATCTGAAACTTATTGGGTCCACAGACTTCAGCTTTCAATCTGATCATGATGACAACAGAAGCGTGTCGGGTTATATCTTTATTCTGAATGGTGGAGCCATCTGCTGGAAGAGTTTCAAGCAGCATACTGTGGTAGACTCTGCTTGTGAAGCAGAGTACATCGCAGCATCGGATGCCACGAAAGCTGTGTGGCTGAAAAAATTCATCATCGAGCTCGGAGTAGCACCCTCTCTCGATGGTCCGATCCTGCTCTGATGCGATAGCACTGGTACCATAGCTCAGGCGAAGGAACCCAAAGCACACCAACGGACGAAGTACATTTTGTGCCACTTCCACCTGGTCCGAGAGATTGTGGATCGAAGTGACGTCGACCTTCAAAAGATCGATGGAAAGGAGAACCTGACCGACCCCTTCACTAAAGCCCTGGCGATAAAGAAGTTCGGCAACCACAAGTCGAAGATGGATATTAGATACTGTGTCGAGTGACTTTAGGATAAGTTGGAGTTGTTGAAAAATATGTCCCAAAAGTCAATCGTCAACCTGTTGACGGTTGAGCAACCTTGTATTGTAATTGATTTGTTAATAAATAAAATATATTTTTGGTATCTTCATCATAAGTTTTCATCTTCTAATGAACTCCGTTGTTGTGATGAAGTCCTTAGGACTATTTAGGTTCGATAAAGAGAAAATTTATCGATTAGTCCTTAAAACTGTCCACGATCAAATGATAGACTATTAATAAGGATGACAGCTTCTATCGAGCATAGGTCACTGTAGGCCATATAGGTTGGTTGTCCTCTTAACCATGAAGTGTGGAGACACTGGTATGGCATACAGGTGAGATATAAGGATACATCATCATTGAACGTGACCAACTCCAGAGCATTCTGCTATCGAGAATGTCTCTAATGGGATATAGATATAAGTGTCCCTTAGACCTGAGATCACCTCAGTGACTTGCAAGCAACTCACTGTGCTTTGGTACTGGACTAACTGAATTTCTAATTCAGTGACGGAAGGTTTCTGGGCACAGTCAAGTATTTGCGAAGTCGGAGTGTGATCAAGATGGGATTGACCACTTCAAGAGTTGGAGAAGAATAAGTCGTTGTATTTTAATTTAGCAAAACCTTGACAAGGATAATTCATCAGTTGGATTTGATATTTTGAAATACAATATGGACAACCTGATCAAAGTTGAACTCTGAGGTGTCCTATGAGCATTTTGGTCAAGGGGATGAATTATATGGAAACATATCCGCATGAGTTCTAAGGATGTTGTTCTACACATTCGACCTATCCGATCATCGGGTACTATTGCTAGATGGTCACTTCGATTGGTACAAAAATTTATTCCTGTGCTATCAGCTTAGGTTCGGACCTATGAGGTCACACACATTAGAGTTTACGATCCAATCGGATGGTTGATTAACGATTAAGAATCGTTCTAGGATTAAACGATCAATACGATTGATATTTAATCTAGTGTAAGTGTTGCAAGAGGATCGATTAACAATTTGATTACTAATTGACTTAATTTGATTAAGCCAAAGGGCTGAGATTAAGTCTAATTAAATATAATTTAATTATATTTGGTTTGAGCTTGATTGGATCAAGTTCAATTGGTTTATTGGATAAGCCAAGTGCAAGAAAAAATTAGTCCTAGTTCAATTAGGACTTGGATCAACCTAATTTTTAATTCGATTAAAAAATTAAATCAGATTTAAATATAATTTAATATGATTAAATTAGATTTTTAATTGGATTAAGATCTATTTTAATTAGGTTGATTTGATTTTGGTTTGATTTGGTTTGAGAAATCAAATTTGAACAAGTCATAGATTGAATCCTAATAAGACTAGGATTCCATCTTGCACCACCTTAGCCCCCCATGTCCACTCTCTCTTATCCCATGCCCAGTCTCTCTTATTTTGTGTGACAAAATCCTCTCTCTCAGGTCTTCACGTACGCCCAAAACTTTTTTCTCTTTTTCTCTTACATGGAATATGGTTGTAGATCAAGTCAAAATAGAAATTAATTTGGATTTCAAATTCTATGAGATAGAATTTTAGGAAACCAAAACTCTTTTCTTATGGTATTGATTTTATTCAGATTTTTTTTAAAATTTTTGTGGCTTTTATGGCACATAATATGTGCCCTTTGCTGGTAGTCCACGGTAGAAAAAGAAGGAGGGGACGCCCAAGAGTTGGGCGCCTCTTTTCTTGCCTTGTTTGGATAATCCTTGACTAGATATTTGACCTAGACAAGGACTCTTCATATCTCTCTATTTAAAATAAATTTCTTCATAAAATTTTCATGGATTATAAAGCATTAAGAGAAATTTGGGGCATCCAAAAATCAGAAAGAAAGAGTCTTGGGGCGTGGAGATCTAATAGACACAAAACTAGGTGTCTGGATTAGAGCAAAGAGAAGAAGAAGAGGGTCTTCTTCTAGAGTTGCTGGGTTCATCTCTTCGCTTCCTCCATCTGTGAGTTTTCTGAGAGTGTCTCACATCTAAAACTCTTTCTCCTACTTCTCATCTTTGAAAGAGTCCAAATCAAGAAGAAGGAGGCATCTGATCGACCATCGAAAAAGGATCAACGCAGTACAAGCATACTGTGCTGATTTTCTGGATCAGAACTTTTGATCGTGATTCGTGGGCTCGTGTGGATGACTCCTAGAGGTCGGACGCATGTGCGGCTCACAACATCATCCTCAAGTCTGAATCAACAAAGTTAGAACGTCTAACTTGCAAGGTAATAGATCTGATCTATTATATTTTACATACATTAGATGTAGTATAGAAACATGTTGATATGATCAACATGTAGTTCTTACTTTTTATATTTAAATTTTTGATTTAATGCCATGTGATAATCATGTAATAGGATCTTAGATCTAAAAATTTTTAGATTTTATAAGATAAATTTTTGATTTATTTTAGTCTTCCGCTGCCTGATCTTGAAAAAGTTTCAAGATTTAACCCTGAAATTCTAGATCTGTTCCTTCACCCTAACCACCGCTCCCATTCTCCCAAACCCTGACCATCGCTTGCCTTTCTGGTGAGCTCTAATTGCCACATCGATCGGCCCGATCGACGATCTTCCCTCCCCTTTCCGACGACACCAGCAAGCTTTCTCTTTCTCCCGAGGTAGGTTTGACTGCTGCTCCCATTCTCCAGCCCGAACCCTAGTCGTCGCTCCCCATTCTCTCGAGCCCTAGCCACCGCACCTACCGGCTTGACCGATGGCCTTCCCTCCCCTCTCCAGCGACACCAGCGAGCTCACTGGGTAATCTTTCTATCGAACATTATACCTATGGCTGTTCATTTGATTTTTCATAGGTTTTCATTTAATTTTTTATATTATTTTATTAATCTGCTGAATATTATACCTATGGCTATTCTATTCACTTGCATCAAGTGCCACAGAGAGAGAGAGAGAGAGAGAGCCAAAACATGCAATCTATGCATCATTTCCCACACTTGTTTCCTAGAGTTGAAAACCTTGATTCCATCAGACAAATTGCATCACCACACTTGCTTTAGCTTTATGTTAAAGGAGAGAAAGGTAAGGGGCAACTCAAATGTGAGGGCACAAAGGTATCTACGCCATAATATTCTTTAGTTGCTCAATCTTTTTAGGCAATGAAATGATAAAGACTTATCTTCCACTCTCTTTGATTGCCTCATCTTTTTAGGCTTTTTTTTTTTTTTTAATAATGCTGAAACCATTGAAAATTTTATGGATATGTAAGCATATCTGACAACTTGCAAGTATAAATAATAAATATGTCATTGAAAGAGTGGAGTATCTGGGGATAACCCTTTTTATTGGTATTTAACTATCGATCCCCTTTATCAATACCTGTATTTAAAATGAATGTTTGAAGGTATGCATGATGCTTTATGATTTTCCTCTCAAGCTATTTATTACCTCCATCATTATAGAAAATACAATCAAAATCAAGGTTCTACATACCAGACCATGATGGCCAATATGGGATGTACTTTACACAATGCTAGTAGAAAATTGATTTTGAGTACACCCTCTATACCAAGTATTGGTACCAAATAATGTATCTTACATACTGATTTCCCACATGACAAATTGCCTGAATGCTTCAAATTTCCTCAATGTTGCATTTCTCGGATCTGTTAAAGTTAGTGGCTTAGACATTTAGTTATATAATTGGTTCTAATTTATCCTTGTTTCACATATGTGACCATCGAAAAATGACCACCGGCCTTATTCTTCTCAATCCCCTCCTATCTATCATCAAAAAGTGACCACCGACCTTTGAGGTATGTTCTTATCTCTCTTATTCTCTTGCTGTTGTTTTCTATTTTCCCTAATTGATTAAAAATTTTTGGATTATAATCTAAATTCTAGGGCTAAAAACTAATTTTATGCTTTCTAAATATTAATGTGGTTGTCATTTATTTTTTTTTCATGCATTTGGGGGTCTGGTACCAATAGAGTTTGGCAAGAAGCTTAATTTTGAATATTATGCATTTTGTGAATATTATAATCGTATGATTAAATTTTATTATATTGTAGAATATGGATATTCGTCATCATCATAGTTGGATGTATAATAGGCTTTTATCTGGTCGAAAGGGATATACTAATATACTTTTAAGAGGGGTGGAAGAATTTATTTCTTTTGCATGCCAACAACCACAGTTTAAGAGCCATGAAAAAATTAGATGTCCTTGTTCCAAATGCAAAAACCAAAAGTACTTAAGTCCTGATGGAGTGAAGGTTGATCTTTATAAAAAAAAGATTTATACTTAATTATTGGTATGGGACATCACATGAAGAAAGTGATCCTCGTGTGGGTAGGTTGTTTTATATGCATTCAGGTGCTTCTAATAGTTCACAATTGGGTAATGATGAACAATTGAATAGATATCGAGATATGATTTTTGATGCTATTGGCCAAGAGTTTGGGTTTCATCATGAACAAAATGTGAAGAGGCCTCCAAATATGGATGCTCAAAAATTTTGTGATATGTTATATGCAGTTCAGCAACTGTTATGGTCGGGATATAATGATCACTCTGAGTTGTCTGTTGCTGTTAGATTATTAAGTATTAAATCGAAGAAAAATATTTTTCAAAGATCTTTTGATCAAATAGTGAGACTTATGAAAGAGATAAATCATCCTGATAATGTAATCCCTCAAGATTTTTATAAAATAAAGAAATTAGTATCCAAACTTGGCCTTGCTGCTCAAAAAATAGACTGTTACATTAATGGTTGTATGTTATATTATGTTGAAAATAAAGAAGATAAGGTATGTAAATTTTATAGTACAGCTTGTTATAAAATAAAGAAGATTGTTAACAGACAATATAAAGAGATCTCCATGAAAAAGATACATTATTTACCCCTCATTCCTAGGTTAAAGAGATTGTATGTTTCTATGAATTCTGCTCCATACATGAGATGGCATTATGAGAATAGACGGGAGTCAGGGATATTATGTCACTCATTAGATGGAGAAGCTTGAAAATACTTGATCAAACATATTCTGATTTTGCAACTGAACCACGAAATATCAAGCTAGGCTTATATGCTGATGATTTTATCCCATATAGTCAATCAGCTGCACCATATTCTTGTTAGTCAGTAATTATTACTCTTTACAATCTTTCTCTAGAACTATGCATGACTACTCCATATATGTTCTTGACTTTGATTATCCGCGGTCCACAAAATCTAAAGAGTCGGATAGATGTGCATTTACGATCTTTGATAGATGAGTTGAAATTATTGTAAAAAGAAGGCATCCTAACATATGATATTTCAAGAAAGTAAAATTTTATGATGAGGGCAGCATTAATGTGGACGATCAATAACTTGCCTGCACACGGTATGTTGTTAGGGTGAAGTATAGCAGAAAATTGGCATGTCCATATTGTATGGAGCGATCAAAGGTATTCACTTTGAAACATGATGGTAAAAATTTTTGATTTCATTGTCATTGTCAATTTTTGCCTATGGATCATGTATTCAGAAGAAATAGAGATGCATTCTATAAAAATCAGGTTGAAAAAAATTGCCCTCTCCATAGGTTGACTGGGGATGAACTGTGAAAAATTATTTCTTCTCTTCCAAAGATAACTGAGGAGGGTTTCTGTAGATATGATGGATATAGGGTTACATATAATTGGATAAAGCAAAGTATATTTTGGGACTTACCATATTGACAAACTAATTTGATCAGACACAATCTAGATGTGATGCATATAGAAAAAAATATGTTTGATAATGTGTTTAACACAATCATGGATACTAAAGATAAAATCAAAGATAATGTAAAAGTAAGAATGGATTTGAAGAAGTATTATAAGCAAAGAGATCTAGAATTGCAAGAATTAGCTAATAGAAAAGTGATGAAACTGAAAGCAAAATTCATTTTAACCATGGAACAGAAAAAAGCTATATATAAATAGGTCAAGGAGTTAAAAATACCTGATGGATATGCCTCCAATTTATGCAGATGTGTAAATTTAAAAGAAATAAATTTATTCAGACTGAAAAGTTATGATTGTCATGTGTTTATAGAGTATTTGCTACCAATTGCCTTTAGTGCATTACCAGATTAAATGTGGAAGTCCATAACTGAGTTAAGTAAATTCTTTAGAGACTTGTACTCAATAATATTATGGGTGGATGATTTGTTACGTGATAGCCTCTTTTTCTTCATCCATATGATGTCTTAAAGCTGATGGGTGTTGATGAATTTTGCTTGCTATATTCTTATGGTTGCCTTCTTATTTTTTCTGATGATGATCTAAACTTAATTAATGGATATTGAAAGGAATGGCTTCACAGATTGCTATGAACTTTTTTTTTGTTTCCATATGATGTATGTCTAAAATCTGATGGGTGTCAATGAATTTTTTTGATTGCTATTTTTTTACAGTTGTCTTCTTATTTTTTCTGACGATAATCTAAACTAAATAGATATTGAAGGAACTGACTCTACTGATTTTGATAGAAGTGGCTCTATAGATTGCAATGGCTTCTTTTTTTTATTCTCATATAATATGTTAAAGCTGATGGGTGCCGTTAGATTTTGCTTTAACTTAGAGCAATGGAGTTCTTTATAATCGAAAGCAAAAATAGCACTCTCTTATTACTTTACTGGCTCTATATATTATGTTCATATCACCCCTATTGCTGCAGGTAATATATATGAGAAATTTGGCATGAGGTATGCTATGGGTTCTTTTTTTTGTTCCCATATGATGTCTTAAAGTTGATGGGTGTCGATGGATTTTATTTGCTATATTTTATAATTATCTTTTTATTTTTTTTGATAATAATCTAAATTTAATTAATGAATATTGAAGAAAATGGCTTCACAAATTGCTATCGGCTTTTTTTTTGTTCCCATATGATATCTAAAATCTGATGGGTGCTGATGGATTTTGATTGCTATATTTTTATGGTTGTCTTCTTATTTTTTCTGATGATAATCTAAATAAATAGATATTGATGAGACTGGCTCCACTGATTTTGAAAGAAGTGGCTTCATAGATTGCTACGGTCTTTTTTTTTTTTTATTTTCATATGATGTGTTAAAGCTGATGGGTGTTGTTGAATTTTACTTTTAGCTTACAATAGTAGAGTTTTTTATAATCAAAAGTAAAAATAGTACTTTCTTATTGCCTCACTGACTCTATATATTATGTTCATATCACTCCCGTACGTTACTGCAGATAATACTTGTGATATATTTGGTTTGAGGTATACTATGGATTTTTTTTTTATTTCCATATGATGTCTTAAAGCTGATGGATGTCGATGGATTTTACTTGTTATATTCTAATGGTTGCCTTTTTATTTTTTTTAATGATGATCCAAACTTAATTAACGAATATTGAAGAAAATGGTTCCATAGATATTTATGGGCTCTTTTTCTTGTTCCCATATGATGTCTAAAAGCTGATGGGTATCAATGGATTTTGATTACTATATTCTTATAGTTGCTTTCTTATTTTTTCTGATGATGATCCAAACTAGATGGATTTTAATTGCTATATTCTTATGGTTGCCTTCTTATTTTTTACGATGATGATCCGTACTTTAGCATATTGGACTCTATTATTTAGGTTATGTTGCTTGGATTTGTATGTTGGATGGATGACGACGTTGTTTGGTTCTGTTATCTTTCAATAAATTTGCAGATGTGCTCAGCAGAGTAGAAAAAGTATGTTAGCTAGCATTGATGATTCTCTGACACTCCTTGTGGCACGCATCCTCTTTTTTCAATCTCACTACCTCTTGGGCCCTGGTATGTTTTGGATGGCTTGCTATTTTTACAAGACAGTTGGCTGCTTGTCCCTTCTACTGAAACCTCTTGTTTACATATAGCTATCTATTTTTTCTTGGGGATATGGCATATATATAGTGTGCACACTCGTGCATCTATGGCTGTGGATTATTTGTTTTCTTGTTTATCTATGGTTGATGATGAATTTTAATTTTGAAGCTGAGACATAAGGCCCTAGATATGTTACTTTTGAGACCATTCACAGGTGTTTCCATATGCAATTTATTTATGAATTTTACTACTACCAGTCTATACAAAGTGTGATTGTATTGAGGAATAAATTTTACTATGGCTACAATTTCTGCCTTCCTTATCTACCCGGGCTTACTGTATTGCCTTATCATGATATACATCTATCCCAACAACAGATTCAGCTGCTACAGATTGTTTGGCTTGATTTTGTCACGAAATTTTTTGCTATATTTATGGATCTTCTTGATCCTTTGCCGCTGTACAGAAGCTTTTCTTACAATACCAATGACAGTCTCCTTACTCATATATTCTTTCTTTTTATGGATATCATATTTTGACTGACTCTGGGCTCTATATATTTCACTCTGACGCCATCTTTCTTCTCTATGATCTTGTCTTACTTTGCTTACTGTTATATAATTCTGCTTATCTATTTTTTTCTCATAAGTTATGTTCTTGTACTTCTTAATTGAGACTGCTGTTCATATTCTACTTTATTTTTGGTTCAACGAATAAAATTATAATTTTTATCAAAAAAATAAATTTATAGATATTGTAATAAGAAAAAAAATAATGACTTTGAATTTATTTTTTTTATTGACTTAAAATTAGAGATCGATTTTGTGATCGATATTTTTATAAAAAAATTTAAATTATTTAACGATCAATTTTACGATCAATTTTGTTAATAAAAAATATTTTAATAAAATTAGCAATCGATTTTACGATCTATATTTTGATTTAAAAAATTTAAAAATAATTAGTAATCAATTTTATTAATAAAAAATATTTTAATAAAATTAGCGACTGACTTTGTAATCGATATTTTGATTAAAAAAATCTATAAGTAATTAATGATCAATTTTATGATCAATTTTATTAATAAAAATATTTTAATAAAATTAGTGATCGACATTTTGATTAAAAAATTTATAAGTAATTAGCGATCGATTTTATGATTAATTTTTTAATAAAAAATATTTTAATGAAATTAACGATCGATTTTACGATCGATGTTTTAATTTAAAAAATTTAAAAATAATTAACATTCGATTTTATGATTGATTTGTTAATAAATAATATTTTAATAAAATTAGAGATCAATTTTATGTTTGATATTTTAATTTAAAAATTTAAAAGTAATTAGAAATCAATTTTACAAATAATTTTGTTAATAAAAAATATTTTAATAAAAATAGCAATTGATTTTACAATCGATATTTTAATTTAAAAAATTTAAAAATAATTAGCGACCGATTTTATGATCAATTTTGTTTATAAAAAATATTTTAATAAAATTACAAAATATATCGCAAAATTTTAAATATTTTTTATCGATCGCTAAATTGATCATAAAATTTTATTAATTTTTTTATATTTCGATCACTAAATCAGTCGCAAATTAATGTTGCAACCGACAAAATCAGTCGCAAAATATTTACGATCACAATTTTTACAACCAACTTTAAATTTACAATCGATTTTTGCTATTTAGCAACCAATTTTTTAGTTGCTAAATCCTTATTTTCTTATAGTGAGTGAAGCTCGATCGGGGGGCGGGGGTGATAACTCAACCAGCCAGCTAGATCGACTGTCGAAGGAGAAGAACGGCCAACCAACATTGAAAAAAGATGGGAAAAGAGGAAGAGCTAGGGAGATAGAAAAGGCGGGACAAGGAGGGAGAGAATGAGAGAGAGAGAGGGGGGAGGGGCCCAGCAACCAGCTGGCGTCAACCCATGAGAACATCCGGCCTCCTTCGAAGGCCTCAAGAGGGTGAGGGGCTCATCCATGGGGAGAGAGGAGAGGGAGGTTCCAACAACAAAGAGAGAGAAAGAGGAAGCAAGGGCGAGAGAGAGAGAGGAGAAGCCAGCTTTCGGCCCGAGATGGCCTTGCCATTCGACTAGAACATCCAAAGAAGAGAGAGAAGGAGAGGAGGGGAAGAAATAGAGAGAGAGAGAAGGGAGGGAGAGAGAGAAAGAGAAGAAAGAAGGGAGAGAGAGAGGGGTCTGACTGTTGGCTGCCGAATAAAAGGATCCATCGGAGACTATTGGGAAGAAAAAAAAATTTTCTCCAATAGAAAAGTAACTTTTATATTAAAAAAAAAAGGACAATTCATGCGGGACTACTATAGTTAAATATAAAAGTTGCATTTTATATTGAACTACTATAGTTAAATATAATAGTTAAATATAAAATATAACTTTTATATTTAACTACAGTAGTCCCTTGTGAATTGTCCTCTTTTTTTTTTAATGAAAGTCAAACCACTATTAACACATGCATAGAAGAAACTATTAGCTGAAGAGCAAAAATCTCTATATTTTGAAACCCACAAAAACTCCGAATAAAAGCTTTTGTAAAAATATCTCCAACAAAAAACTATTACTTGTTTTAAAATTTCTCACAAATAGAAACTCTGTCTAAAAGAAATTCCCAAGTTATTATATGCAATAAATATATATTGTTAGCTAAAATTTTGATAATTGAACATTTGTGTCTACAAAATCTGTTGAAAATAAAGATAAATAATCATTATTTGACATTTCTGAATAAATGATATTTTTAAATCAAATCTACATGCTAACTAAAAAAATATTTGATGAACAATAGTTTGATTAAATGATAGCAGTATCTTCTTATTATTTTTAGTGTTTTTTTTTTGTTAGCACAACTCAATAAAATGTGAGTGATTTTGCTAAAATTGGTTATCTAATAATGGCATGATCTTTTGTATGAAGTTTTTAACTTGGATTAAAGTCCGATGAGAACATGCTATCGGATGTCCCTCTTATAGTCAATGATCGATTTCCTTTTTTCTTTTTCTTTTTTTTTTTCTTTTTGAGGGATGGGATGGGATGGTATTCGGTTTTCAACCAGTATCTGAGTTACTCCGATAGAAAAACAAGGCAAGTCCTCCTTTGATTTTTTTTCCCGTCGTGATGGGATCTGATTTTAGGTAAATTTCTTTAGTCGGAAAATAAGGGAGCATGCATGGGGAGCAAATGCTATGCATCCCTTTTCCTACAGTGGAGATTAATAGTACTTACTGGCGCTCTTCAAAAACTCTTTGTACACACCTATTGCCGAAAAGATTTTCGTTGCAACTATGATACCATGTCAAACTTGCAACAACCCAATAATGGAGTATCATCATGAAAATTGATGAAATATATGGCAATCCATGGAATACAACCATCGTTCTCATTGGGTAATAATAAGTTTGACGTGATATCACCGTTGCAATGAAGTTTTTTTTTTTTTGTTGCTGGCTTAGCAGCTCGGTATGCAACCAATGCTTGAGTATCGACTAAACAAAGTTCTACCACTCCCCATATGGCAGAAGAAATTTTCATGTACAAAGTGGAAAGTCCTTTTATTATTCACCGAGGAAATGATCAATAACAATGTATGAGGACATAACGATCTATTTTCGTTATTTTGGAAGATTTTCATGTCATCTTTGTTGCCGTCGTTTGTGTGGAGAGAGAACAAGAAGATTTAATAATTTGGCCATTCAAGATGCCGCAAAGTGTATGCTCACAACATAATGGAATTCTACTTCGTGCAGAAACTCGATATTTAAAATGAGTGGCACTCTCGTAGCACTGCGGAGGCTCCCTCTCATAGCACTATAGCAATTACACAACTTCTTGTAACTTGTCTTTGAACTTCTTTTGAATAGAAAACCGAATGGTTAAACCTCTCGCTTCATCAAAAAAAAAAAAAACTCGATATTTCATATGCAGCCGAGAGTATTGGGATTCCAACCGCATATTACTCTTTCTAAGCAACATTTACTATCATAGCCAATCAAAATAGGTTCATAACCTGGCATGAAAGCTAAATGCATGCACGTGTAATATTTGGTGCATGCACCCTACCTCAATGGTATCAATGCAATTCCTTGCCTGTTCTTCAAGGGCAATAGATTTCTTGGTTTGGTGGAAAACATCCAAGTGGGCTTTGAAGGAATGCATATATGTGACCAACACATCATCAGCTTCAGTCCAAGCAACTGGTTGTGTGTGGAGATCAAATGAGATGCTCCTTGCCGCCCACTTGACAGTCCAGCTTTGCAATTCTACGTACGCGTGTTAATCTGAAGTCTCGTCTGTTCAGAAGACGTCACAATTACACAATTGGATACACATTTTTTTAGTATTGGGTGTGCATAAGTGGGTTGGACTGCATCTGACAGGGCTAGGAGCAAAAGTGTTCTAAAATTTCAAAATTAGTAAATTTTCTGAAAAAAAATACAAATAATAATACATTGAGGTGAAAATACTATTTTTTCTGCTTTCCTTTTTTTTGCTTTTTCTTTCTTCTTCTTCTTCTTTGGGTAGAAAGAGGAGCTGGAAGCTATATTGCAAATAAAACAGTTTTACAGGTGCGAAAATTACCACAGATGCATGATGATACATATAGCCACACACCTCTCTCAGTAGTAGCGCTGCAGAAGACTGGCGGAAAACCAAAACATAACAGAATATGCTATACCGAGATTCCGACTAGGAGAAACATCAGCAGATTAACAATCTGTAAGAATTCCAGCACCATAACATATCAGAATACCATAGAATCCAAAGAACCTGCTGAGGATAAAGAATCCAGCACCGCAAAAGATAAGCGTGCTTCCCATAATCCCAGAAAGAAACCCAGCGATGCTTAGAATACGAAATTTCTGCTATTATAACACATGCTCGAAGGATTGAGTCCATGCTCTAGTACCAATTATATTTTCTATTTATTCTTGAATAGCCACTCCACTTTTCACCATCTCAGGTGCCCAGCGTTAATAGTGTTCCAATACTCTTTAGCTGTTCAGATTATTTTTATATTTATTCATTATTTTTTGATCCGGATACTTGTCACACCCATTCTCTTAGAAACGATGGATGCATGTCAGACGCCAGAGATAAGATATGTACGCCTCAATGCTGCGAGCACCGCAAGGAGTCACCTTGAATGAATATCTGGGCCAAAGTGCGTCCCACGCGTTGAAAGGAAAGGGTTCGTAGGTGTGTGTACCAAAAGTGAACAAGGGTCAGTACGTGCGGACGGATATGGGGCTCGCAGAGGGTAAAAAGGAAACCAAACCCATTTGGCCATTTCGATCCCGCGCGGAATTGGTGGTCCCCCGTCTACCAGCCGCGCCGGTGCAAAGCGAAACAATCGCCATTTGGCCGTTTCCCTGGTGGAATCGGAGGCCCCTCCGTCCACCGCCGTGGACCCCGCACCTGGGGTCTTGAGCGCCAAAATTGAGAGCGGCAAAATCTTTACGCACTCGCGCGAACCGCTGGCCCCACACTACCGAATAAAAATATTTTTTTTCTCCTCTCCTTCCTTGCTTTCTTATTTTGTTAAAACTCTTACCTTTCCTGTGATTCCTTCCTCTTCTTCGATCTTATTTCTACCCCAATCGTGGGGTTTCGTCGGCCTCTATCGGCCATTGCCGGAAGGGAAACCATCTCTATTCATCAAGAGATGCTGATGCCCGTTTACGGCTTTTTGGGCCAAATAAGTTAGAAAAAGTTTTCAGCATCCATTATCTCAAATCTCAAGATAAGATGACGATTATATAAGATGTTTTTTCCTTCTTTTTTTTTCCCCTGCTTTTTTGGTTTGGGGACTATCTTGTGCTCGTATTGTCTCAGTGTTGAGTGGTGATAGCACCTTAGCTCTGTCTTTTTTTTATAAAAGAAGAAAAATAACCTAGCTCTGTGACAATGATAAAGGAAGATGTGAATCTGTTGTGGAAAACTATTGTGCTGTAGAACTTTATAAAATTTATTAAATTATGAAAAATAAAGAATAATTTTTAACAGAATTTCTCAAATTCATGATTTTCTCTTTCTCCTATAAAACTAAAGAAGTTTTGAGTAAACAAGCTGCTTTTTTTTTTTTAATTCTGGTCATGTTTCTTTATTTAGTTTGCATATATACTTGATTGTGAAATTTTTGAATACTTGTATTTTTGATCTTAACAGATGCACTCTAACTTTATACGTGGGCTGAAATAATACAGCACATATCTGTTTTTTTAATAAAATGCACATATTTTTAATATGTAAATGCATGTATTGACTAGGTGCCAAATGCCTAGGTTTTCCGATAATTAGTTACTGGATTGTATCCATGAAACTTGTGGCAAAAGGTGTTTGGAAATTTTAAAAACACTCTTGCAAAAACATAAGAGCTATATCCTCATGATCTATATATATAATGCAAAATATAGTGATTGTTCTTGCAAAATTTCCTAAGCATAAATGTAGGTTTGGACGCAGCTTGAGAGTCAGACTGGTTTGGTGACTTGCAAGCCGAACTCGACGAGTAATGCCTTGCTCAACTGAAGCCAAGCAAGGGGAAGCATCCCTGTTACATCCTCACAAACCCAATCCCACAAGCATCAGCTGACATGTACTTATCACCCAACCCAGAAGGCGAAGTTAAATTCAGTCATGAGCAAGCCGAAACTCTCAAGTTGATTAGTTTCTTTTACTCCTCTACATAATTTCTTTTACTTAATTAATAATAGGGGGAAGAAACTTGCTTCCTTCTTTTTCATTAAAAAAAAGATTGGCTGCTTGATTGCCTTTACTTATGGCATGCGAAACCTTGACCTCTCAGCAACCTTGCGGTATATGCAGAATGAATGTCAAAGAGTTGGTTAAAAGGACCTGGATAAGATATTTGGGCATTATATGTACATGGTCTGCATGCAGATCGATGCAAAAGACATCAGTGCAGTCCTGCACCACTGCTAATAGAGGAAAAATGTAACTATAACGAATGCCGAAATAATATTGTTTGAATCATCTGCAACCCTGAAGTAAATATGGCTAGTGCAAATCAGAATGACCCTCACACATCTGCTGATAAAGGATCGAACATACCCATCAGAAAGTTCGAGTCCTCGACAACCAAGGCATTGAGGATATGCCTCTAATCTAGGTCCATGGAAGGTGTTTATTTGATGGGCCTTACTTTAATTCTAGCTGTCATCGGATACAACTAGAGGAATGAGATTCCTTTAGTGCACCAAAGCATATGAAAGGGAAAGGAGGCAAATAAAGTGGGAAAAAGGCATATAAAAGAGAAGGTGTAGGACGTTGCAGTACATTGTGACCACAGCATGTTGCTGTACGGTTAATGAGAGGCTCTTGTTGAAATCCGATGGCCTCCGTGTACTGCGCCACTCCACTAGTGTGATTGGAGAAGGGATGCGAGTTCTTGACCGCTGTATATACGTCCAACGCAATCTAAAGATGTCATATTTTCTTGTCAGCATGAGCTACGGTGAGGCCTTACTGTGATCTCCTATATTAAAAAAAAGCAATATATCTAGAATGGAGGAAATTCTCACGCTCTGATTTTTGCTTAACAAAACTCTCCTAAAACAAAAGTAGATCCATGACGGACGGCGGCGTACCAAAAAGGGTTGTGGCTTAATAGTTTCACTGTCTCTCTGTTAAGAGGAGGTCCCGTACATGTACCTTGAAAGGTGCGTAATTTTTTTTTATTTTTCTTTTCATTTTCCTTGCTGAGATGGTAGGTAGTAGTACACCAAGCGTGCTTGTCAAAACGATTAAAACAAATATACATCAAAGAGGGTCAGATTGCTCCTATTTCCCGTTCTAGCCATCCATAAAGCAGCTATATATGCAGGGAGCCCATGGAGGAGATACACGCGTCGAGTACCATCAGAACTAATGGGTTTGTGTTGCGTCTTGGTACGAACTCGCGACATCAACCGTTGGATTATATCTTGTATAGATCTCAAAGCGCTCCAAACACTCTCTTTCATTTGTCTCGGTAGATCTCATAGTGGTTATTGGGCATCCAACGGTGCACATCATCAGAGAAGGATGAATCATTATAATGCCATGAAAAATACAATCGGAACTAATACACCGAGTGTGGGGTCTATGGAACCATCTAAAGAGTTTCTATGTTGTTGTTGTTGTTTTAATTATCCTTAGTTATATGCAAATGTGTTCCATTCGAATCAGGAATGCATCCTTAGATGGTTGCAATTCAAAAAATGGACGGCCATCAAATAACATATACCACTAATGTTACGGTATATGCTCGTAAAACTGTTTTATTTAAAGGTCCTCCATCTCTCAATGATAATCATCCATAATTGCATGGTATCCTACAATGTCATGCGCACTGCACAAGATCCGTTCTTGCTCCAACCACCACAGGCTCGCATCCGTCGGTTTCATTTCCCAGACACGAGTACTGTACTATGGGACTGCCACAACGAGCGCCAGCTATGGCACCCTTAGCCCCACTCGGACCGCTTCTACTTTAATGATGGTACAAGGTCGCTGTTTCTTTTCTTCTCACCTTCACAAAGCTCTCGAGACATTAGCTGCATGCTCCAACCCGTGTCGGATGAGTTCAGTGCAACTGCATTCATTGGTTGCAACCGCGACACGCACTATGATCAACTCTGTTCTCCCCACTCAAGGAACTAGAGAGATGAGGGATGGTACTTGAGATTGATTTCTGCTGATGATGCGTCTTATCAGACGTAATTGTCAAACTAGTGCAACTTTTTTCTCTTGTTCAGTAACAAACAAATAAACAAACAAACAAATAGACACTAACTATATACAGACCTTTTTGGTCGGCATAATGTGTGCTCCTCGATCCCTCATCCAAGAACCGGTTGGTATTGAATCTTCAAGGCCTAGCTTAGTTGTATAATCTTCTCCATTCTGTGGGTGATATACACGTACAATACATGTGGGGATTAGGTTTGTCTAGTACGTACAACCAGGAAACAAACTTCTTCCTTCTCCAGCAAGAATAGAATAAACTCCATGGACCATCATAGCTGAAAAAAGATGTGAAGACTAAGAACAACCTTAGATTCCTGGAACCAACACTATCAACTCAAATTAATCATTTGACTTTCACTTTTTATCCTCTCGAATCTCATCTACTCGTCCTTGTGTTGGCTGAGATGGTTGACATGTCCTTTTAATCTACGACCAATTAGCTACTAGTTTCATTCAGAAAGTTCAGAGGTTCACATCGATCATCTTAGTTGATACGAGGTTTTTTTTTTTTTCTTTTTTTTTATTGATACGAGGATAGTTAGAGGAAATATCCTCAAAAGCATCCCGGAATAGGTTTACTCAAGAAGTGCAAAAGTTAGAAGAGGGAAGGGATAATTCTATTCCACCATTTTGTCGGAATAGATTAGTCCCGCCAAATAGAGGAAACTTATTCCCTCTGATTAAAATTTTATCTTTATTCACTCTTTAAAAATACCAAAAAGCAAGACAACAATTTTATCATTATGACAAATTCAAATATAATTGCAAAAATCAATGCATTCATATTTTTTTTTTCTGTAATTTTCCCTCCAACCAAACATCGAAAGAAGACTTATCCCATAAAAATTCTAGCCCTTCCACCGTCAAGAGATATCCCTCCAAACTTATCTCCTTACCAAACGTAACCTTAATTGCGTTTGATTTACAAGAGTTTAGTAGCATGATGCTACTTTTTGTGGTCACACTTAAATCACACTACTGTCTTGGAGTATCACGTATCTCACCCTATTCATTGATCTGTAAGCAGGTGCCATGTAAAGTAAAATATCTCATCATCAAAAGCCTATCCCACTAAAACATTGCTTGCATGATTAAAGTCAGTTTTTCAAGCCAAGAATCTTTTAATAATAATATATCTCATAATGGTCTCTGTATGGGCCTCTGCTCACTCTCGTTTATACTCTTCTTGACTCTTGCCGATTAACCTGATAGCAAGGCACATAGCTCAGAATTTTTTATGTACACGCCTTTGCATGCTTGGCTCCAGCGTACTTTGGTGCATAGATGTAAATGGCTTTGATGCCTTAACTCGTCCTGCCTGGTGGCGCCCCTCTTCACCATTTTCCTCCACAAAGATTTGAACTCTTGCCACCTGATGTGCATCTAACACATATCCTATGCTCGTGATCTGCATCCAAATATTAATTTGTTTCAATTTTTTCTCTTCCATCGTCAATGAGAGTTATGGCCTCTTTTTCATGCCTTGTCAATGAGATTTATAATGTGCAATGTGATATAGGGGTTGATGTATAATTTTGGCAGCGTATTTAGGGAATTCCTACGGTCTTCCACAAATTATGTAATACTTTAGGTTAATAATATCCAGCCAGCTAACCGTCATCATTCACACTATAACGATCATCCAAATCAGCATAGCAATCATCACTATAAAAATAATAGTGTGATACAATTAATCCATCACATAAAATGGAGCAATAAAATATATTTGGGAATGACAAAGAAAAAAGGTCCAGATTGGGTAGATCTTTCGCATAGGGGCTTGATCCTGATCCCGATGCCAATTTTGAAATACATGGCTACCATAGCCGAGAGTGAGATCATGCGCAAATGAGGGCTTCTTATTTCTTTAATTATCAGGGAGAAAGGTAGTTATTTCCGGTAATAATTGTTCTTTTTTTTAGGAAATTAATTATTCTTTTTCGAATAGTCTCAAATCTGGATAACTCCCTCCTTAGCGATTACAAGCGGTTCCTTGCAGAAATAACTCACTAGTCGACAACTTTTCACTAGTCGTTAATTCTACCAATTAGCCTTCCAAATCCAAATGGGGTTCTTTCATAACGACAAGTGGCTAACAATAATCTCTCCAACTTTGCTGCATCAAAACCCAAATCAATATATACTGTTAACCATATATAGTCGATCAAGATATATTAATTTTTGCATGTAAATAACATCTGCAAGCCTAAACTATTAATTCATTCCATTCACATTTTTTTAAAAACAAAATTTACCTACATTTCTAAACCATGCATTCTAATGTAAGGAAGGTGATCTCTAGAGGAAATGATGGATGTGACCGACCGAACGTGCTCAGGTTTAAGTGTCACATATTCATTTTGGTAGAACCATCCTTCATGCTACCGTTGTTGCACCACACCTCGGTCCCCCCCCTGCATTACATCCTCAAGTGACTATTCACAGATACGTGTGATCTACCTTCTAAAACTCTTGCTCCATCCCATGGCATCTTTTTGAACAGCACACACACACACACACAGAGCGCACGGTAGAGAAGAAAGAAACAGCTAGCAAGTTGAGAAGCAGGATCAGCGCATCTGTTACTACACACCGCACCCCACCAAATGCTGCCATAAATGGTGGCGACAACCCTTCGATCCCGCTCCACTTGCTGATCTTTCTCCAGACCCTGGTCCTTGCCCCGGTTTCCCCCTATTGTGTTCCAGGGGAGCAGCAGACCGTTACTTCCATATCCTAGCTTATATTTCATCAAGCTAATTAACCAACCACATCCTCACCTCTCTTGATAGAATACCCATACTCGCAAGCCCATCCACTTCCCCTCTTCTGTCTTCCCCCAAGTCCGTCCACGGACATGGAACCGGAGAACCCGGAGCTTAACCTTGATCTAGCCCTCCAGCCATCGTCCCCGCCCGAGCCGGCCCGAGTCTTCTCTTGTAACTACTGCCAGAAAAAGTTCTACAGCTCGCAAGCTCTTGGGGGCCATCAGAATGCGCACAAGCTCGAGAGGAGCCTTGCCAAGAGGAGCTGGGAACTGGCCACGGCCCTCCGCCCGCACGCAGGCTCCACCATCGGCCAGCATACTTCGACCGTTGTCTTGGTGGAGAGACAAAGGGAGGAGTGCTGCTATAATGGAGTGGGGTTGGCCACACGAGGCCGGGAGGCGTCAAGGGCGTCGATAAGGCTGGGGAGTCGCAAGGAATCAGATGATAAAAGAGAGCTGGCTGATGGAATCGACTTGTCCCTAAGGCTATGACATGTGCTCGATCTCTTTTTGCTTCTCATTACTCCTGTCTTCCTTTAATTTTTCTCTCTTAATTTGGAGTGCACCGTATTATAACGAAGCTTCTGGAGGTACTTTGCTTCAAGTCAATCAAACACTTTGTTTTCCATTTTTCCTTTTGACTAGTTATTTGCATGTGTAGACTATATAGAATGGCCCTGGAGGTCAAATGGAAGGGAAGTAGAGACGCTATGATGGTGATCAGAAGACTTTTTTTTTAACATGACAATGTTGGATTGCACAAGTTCGAGTGTAACAAGGGTGTGGATTAGCTTAATATGTAGTCTGTTCTGTTATCGATATTCCACTACTGTGATTCTCAAAAAAGATGTCCTACTACTGTGGAAACAGAAGAAAGTTCTCCCTTTTTTCCCAGTGGAGGTGCGTGCTGATGTCTGAGGACAGAATGCAGACTCCTGTTGCATGTAATCTGTATCTTTGCTTCTTCTGCTGTTTCGATATGGAGTTCCATCTTATTTGATCTCCAACAACTTAGATCGACGCTGCGAGTCTACGAAATTTTTTACATCAAATGGGCCGGAGGTTGGAAAGGGGATGCCTGGTGGGTATATCCCAATGCTAACAAGCAATGATTGGACTCTCACGGGTGGTGGTGATCTCTGGCTGGCAAAAGAGAAGGTGAGGGGCGTTTTGATTGTATATGATTTTTTTCCCAAAGGTGCTTAAGTGGAGCGGCCGTTGGTCAGCTTTATACAATCATGGAAACCAGACCCCATAATAAAAAATAGTAGTTCTTTGGAGTGAATCAAATCTCTATATATATAATATTTCGGAAATTGAAACGGATAAGATTTTAGGTATTTACAATTTCTTCCAATGAAACGATATTTGATTTTTTTTTAACAGGAAGGATTTGAATACAAATTTTGAGATTTTAGGGCTTGGAAAATTAAATGCTGATCTTGAAAAATAGAGCAAGAAAAATTTATATGATATAGCGATCTTGAAAGATGGATCTCTGAGAGATGGATACAGTTATTAGAAGTATATAGCAATTTATATTATATATCTAGGAGCAAGAAGAAGGGTAAAAGACAAGAAAGAAAGGAGAGTTTATGCGAGAGAGTTTAAGATCTTGGGCATCCTTCAGCAACTCGTACTACATAATTCTACCTTTCTACCACTTCTGTCCATCTATCTTGATAGATCTCTATGTCATCTGTTTCAAAAGGATGCATCTCTAAGTCAATGTCTTTCTTATGTGATCTTTATGCAGAATGGCATGCTACTTTGTATAGATCAAATGTGTTGGTTCTGGATCCAGAGTAATTACTAATTAAATCAGATAATAGTAGTAGAAGAAAAAAGTTTGAGGGAAAAAATAAATTTATTCAAAAGAAAAATAAAGACCAAAAACAATGAGTTTTTTTGGCTCCTAGTCTCAAACATCCTTCATCTTATCAAAAAAATTTCTCATCGGCTCTCTTCAGATCACTCTCTCAAAAATTCTAATGAGATTAGGACTTGATGATAAATCTCAACACACGCTATTGTGAAGTCTATATCAATAATATTGAATTTAACGATATCATGGAACACCATAGTAGCTGTTACTGTTATTACCACAGTAACAACAATATGCAATAATCTGTTGAACCAACAACTAAATAATGCAGTTGTTAATCTAAGGATTGATAAAATGCTTGAGTATAATTAATACTAACGCATGCTTGAGAGAATAACTATAGCGATTTGTCTAATGCTCAAAGGTTGTACATGAAATCAAGAGGCCCTCTCTAAAATATTCAAAAAAAAAGTCTTCTAAGTTAAGCTTTTGACAAAGGATGAAGGAGAAGAGTCGGCTTCAAGATATTAAGAGCCAACTCTGGTATGCCTAAAGAAGATTAACATAGTTCACGAGTCGATCCCAATAAAACTCGAGTCGACTAAAACAGTCTCAGGATGCTAGATAAAGAGTGATAAATTTAGGATATTCCAAGAGTCGACTCCAATACATCTCGAGTCAACCCCAATAGAGCTCTAGTCAATTCTAGCAGGATATGAGTTGATCCCAGAATAGTCTCAAGGTGAAAACATAAAACAGTAAAAAATTTAATTAGAGAATACATCTAAGTACAAAATATTAAAAAAAAAAAGGAGAACTCAAGATAGCAATCAATTGCCATCTTCTAGTATTTAATTCAATTGAGAAGAGAACCTTATTGGATGCATTGTGAGAGCTACCGGCTAATTAAGTAATCATTCAAAGCATTCTCTCAAGCAATCAAAGAGAAAGTCAAAAGCATTTAAGATGCTTCATCACCGACTTCCCTAAGCTTCAAAGAGTTTTTATATTTATGCTTTAAATTGTTCATTCTTTATACTCTTTATATTGTAATGAGTTTATTGGGGTTAGAAATTTGGAGATTAAGGCCGATTCAAGTCCATAATTAGATGTTTGCATTTAACTAAGTCTTAGAGACTTAGTTAGAAAGATTGTGGTTGGTGAACCCGAGCAAAACTAACAGGATGTGATTTTAAGCCCAAAAAAATAATCGAACTGTAATTGAGAAATGATTATAATTGAGATTCTTAAATACAGAGACTTGAGGAGCGGATGTAGATACTGAGTTTGGCATTGAACCACTATAAATCTTTGTGTATTTATATTTATATGATTATTTTGTATTTACTTTCCACTCTGACTTATATCCTTCTTTAAGCACTTCATAACCATACTTGAAACTTGATCTAAGAACATATATTTAATTTAAACTTTTAAAGAATCCAATTCAACCTCCTCCTAGCTCACTATCTCTAGGCAACAGTAGTTTCTTTTATTAGCTTGAAGAATAATTCATTCATTAGCTCATCCCCTTTGATACATGTATCAAAATTGATGATATCTTCCAATACTTCCTTTCAGTATTGACTTCATCGTCACTATGCTGAGACTCCATCAAGCATCCAGCTTATCTCATCAAATATCAAATTTTCAATTGTATTTACTACTCACTAAAGCATTCACCATTATCTAGAAATAAATAAAATCAATAAATATTTTTTATTACATTCACATGCCTCCAATTAAGCAGCACATATATTCGTATACACCTAGTTTCTATACATAAAATCAAATCCTAGTATATTTTCACTATTTGAGCTATGAAGTAGTTTCAAAATTAACTGGTGCACTAAAAATTTATTGAATACTAAGATGCAACATGATTCATCAACACAAGGTATATCTTTTTATTGCTTAATCTCCAAAACTACTTTAAAATTAGTTGGTCGTTCATTCTCATGGCTGACTAGATCACTTCAATAAACATCCACATAGTTGATAGTTTTAACAAAAGTCTCTTCTACATGATTTGACCCTTCAATATATATCCCTATAATTAGATCAACTACAACATCCATTGACCCTTTCTAAGAAATTTCAAAATCAATAGATTTTTCAAAAACAATCCCTGCATATTTGATGCAACATCTATTTAATCAAGCTCCTCTTGCTTTAGATTTTCTTCCTAAACTAATTAATTCTTGAGCCGATCAATCTTGCTATATTTTAGAATTTCTTCTAAACTCGATTCAACCTGGAACTGGTCAAGCTTCTCTTGCTTTAAACTATTTCTACTCTTCTTTTAATTTGGATTTTGGGGAAGATTGGAATCAAATTTCATAATTCAGATAATTTTTATTTGAGATGTCTCATCTTACTGGAACTTAAATAGGCGGCTATAAGAATATGCATACTTTCTTTGGATCCTTTATATCTTGGATGTGGGCATAATTTATTCTATCCATTGAAGCCTTGGAGAATCCACATCACTTTTCTAAATTTTAGATTCCAATTTCTTCTCACAAGCTCATTATTTAGAGTACCTATTGACATCATCTCTAACTCATCTGAAATATCCCACAAATTTTATCCTATCAAATTGAACTTCCAAATTGGATAATATTTATGAAGACAAGTGGTAGTAACAAAAACAACCTTGTTGATGTTGGTGAAATCAAAAAATATTGATATTGATGAACTCAACCATTATGATCTGAAAATTGAACTATAAGAGAGTTCATACATTTGCACAAACTTACAATAACCAAGTTGAATAACTACCTTCAAAATCACTAACAATCAAATTGTTGCTCAGAAATTATGCTCCAAAAAATCAAATCGAAGATGCACAGTGCTTGACCACATTCCAACCACTCTATGGTACCATGTAAAATGGCATGTTACTCTATGTAGATTAAACGTGCCAACTCAGGATTCAAAATAATCACTAATTAAATCAAGCAACAGTTGTGGATGAAAAAATTGATAGAAAAAATTATTCAAAAAAAATAAAGATAAAAAATAATGAGTTCGGTCTCACTTTTAAAAACACCTCATCACACCAAAAATTTTTCTTCAACTCTCTTCACATCACTCTCCCCCTCTTAGTAACACCATTCTCTTTCTCCTACTAAAAAAAGAAAAGTATCACCATTTGCCACTAAATGACAAAAATATCACCATCCCTTTTTAACTAAAAAACATACTCAAATATATTAAAGCTAAGATATGACTTAACGTGGACTTAAAACCTAAAGTTATTAGAATTAATAACCAGCTAAATAAAAATTAAGATTAGGACTTGCCAATAAATTCCCACACTTTACCACCTAACAAACATAAATATGACTACCGTCTAGTCGGCATCCTTTCAATGCAAAAGAATCTCTGAGTGCCTTTGGACTTTTAATGTTTGCTAATATAATGAAATATTCTGATCCCATCATCTTCTAGACATCATTTACAGTTTGCTCTTTTTAATGTAAAACAAAAACTCAGTGCCATAGCTTAGAGCTTGTACAGGTGAAAGTTGTTGGCCTAGATTTCAACACGGGAGCATCTTTCACGAGTAGGTGTGTTGCTTGAATAGATGCTGATGAATCCTATGCATCTCCAACAAGTCGACACACGTTGCATCTTTCCACAAACCTTACGTGTTTTGCCGACAAAGGAAATCAAATTCAGATCGACAAAAGCAATTAGAGCTAGAAAGTTTGAGCAGTTGTCGAGATTTTTATGACGTATAGTCTTCGAATTTGATTTCTCCTTCAAAGCGACTATATATCTAAATTTTTGTCCGGCTCAAAATCTAAGAACTTACCAAGTGCTAGTCTTATTTCCACTTCAACTTCATCTAGGAAACATCGATCCAACACCAAAGAGAATCCATTCCGACATTGCCGGATCTCTGATAATCTAAGTGTCAAACTTCTCATCTAATCACGCTTTTAGATGCCGAATCTTGTAAATGCGTGTGGTCATGGATCCTATGGTTGCATCCCGTCAAGATTTGAGGCATTAATAGGTTCCGGGCGCAAGGTTGGAGTGGAGACCTAGCTCGAGTGGAGCTGCCATGAAAGGATTCTTGAGGCCAACAGTTCATTCGAGGATAGGTAGGATGGACAAGTCAGAAACGGCATAAATATGATCTGATCTTTCTGAAAGGGACTTGATGGAACCAATGCCCTCGTTACTAGAGAAAGTCGTGTCGGCTAGAGGGGTCGAGTCCTGTAAGCAAGCTACTAAAAGGCCAAACAAGATTAGAGATACGCAGTTGGAGGTCTTAATCTTCCATTGCCCACCAGGATGAGAGAGAACCTCAATCAAGATTTTCCATTACAAAAATAAAAGGGGCCCGCCCCTCGACATGACCCTAAAGCAAGGAGATGTTTTTGATGCCAATGACCTCGTTCCATCATGGCCTTATACTTTAGAAGCACAATGCTTAGGACACCTCCGCTCCTATCACGATGCAAGTCCCTGGTGCAAACATGTCATAAAAGGGAGGAGTTATTGTCTATACTGCATACACCAGCGTGACTATGTATACAGCTAATTACAACCGCTGGTCTCCGTAAGGATGACCCCAAATGCATGCTTGATGAATGGAATCAGCAGATTTAAAAAAAAAAAAAATTAGAAAAATAAGTTTTGCTTACTCTATTCTTCAAAAAATCTTACATTTCTTTTATTTTTTTGAAGCATTTGTACCTATCGAGGATACTAGATAGTCACGATCAGCTACAGAAAATACTGATCTACCACTATCCCATAAATAGATTGGGATAATTTTTTTCTTCATCAAGCAGAAATCTAAGATGCCTCCTCTTCTTCTTCTTCTATATCTTTTGCATTTGTGCAGATACCTTGGATCCCTATTGTTTAATTGGTTCACCTCAAGGAGCATGGTTAAAACTTTTCCTTTTTATTTGTAAATAGCTCATATAAAACTCTGTTCTTTCAATATAATTAGATGGTTGTTGCTATTCTATTTCTCAAAAAAAAAAAAAAAAAAAAAAGAACCTATAGAAATTATGGCTATAATTGGCTATATGCATCACCACGAAGTGTACGTAGAGTAGACAATAATTTCTCTGGGAGGGCTGCTATGTGCTGGGATCCCTTTTAGTCGTATTATAGTCAGTGATGGATGGAATCATTGTTTTGCACTGAAGTTTTACCTTATATATATATATATATATATATATATATATATATATATATATATATATATATATATATATATATATATGGTTCTAATAATATGGAGGACACCAATAACTCCACATCGATTGTGAGTTAAGAGAGACTTGTGCTTATAAAGAAGAAAAAATTCTTCCGACGTGAGGCATCTTTTAAAGGACAAAATCATGAAGCCCATAGACCAAAACGGACAATATCTCACGTGACGGGCCAAATCTTTGTCCGCAATAATGGCGCGTCAGATAGGAGTCGAGGTCCGCTTCGATTCTCTAGAGCTGAGGTCCGCTTTGACTGACTGTGGAGCTCCTCAGACTATATACATCGGAGTCTTTCTTGATCGGAGGGTTCTGTTGTGGTTCTAATAATATGGAGGGCACCAATAGTCCCACATCGATTGTGAGTCAAAAGAGATTCACATTTATAAGGAGGAAAAAATTCTTCCTACGTGAGGTATCTTTTAAAGGACAAAATTATGAGATGTATGAATCAGAGCGGACAATATCTTACACGACGGATCGAATCTTTTCTATATATATATATATATATATAGTACACAATAATCGTCAATCGTCATATTTCACAGTATATGTTTCACACCACAAAGATTGGTGTATGCACATTTGAATGGACCACATGTCACCCACCTTGGAAATGGACAGGATTGTTGATGCCCAGGTCTCAATCCACCGACAAAAATGCGATGCCAAACTCGAAACTTCCGGGACACACACCAAAAAAAAAAAAAAAAAAAAAAAAAAAAAAGGTAAGCATGGATTTTCCTGGTTCAATCCCGAACTGTAGAGAATCTAAACTCCAAAAGAGATAATAGGTCCACTTTATGGGTCCGGTGGAATTGCAAGAGTGGACAGCAGTATCCGCACACTACAAGAAAAATATAGCTTTAGAAATGGTTTATTTGAGACGGGTAAAAAGCAGCCTTAGAAATTTATTTTTGCCGATGATACTGAGATGGCTTAGAGACAGCGGTCTTCTATGATGGTCAACTGATACGGCCTTGAGATGATAATTAAATTTTTTTATTTTAATTAAATACTAGAGATAGTATAAAGATGGATTAGAGATGGTTGGGTTTCCAGAGATGCATAGCTATCGAAGATTTAAAAAATAAATAAATTTTTAAAGACAGTACGGTAACAGCTAATTAAAAAATTATTTAATATTTTTCTGTGATGATTTTTTCTGTCGCCGTTTCTCCTCTACACCTATAGTTCGCCGATGACTAAATTAAAAATTAATTAATATCTTTTAAAGGCGGCTTAGCCGTCTCTAATAGAAACCATAGTGACAGCTCGAGCCGTCTCCAATAACCGTCTTAAATAGCCAACCCCACTATATAATAAGCACCGTACTCCAGCGGTCTGAAACACTTCATGGGAGCCAAGACCAGCCCTTTTCCTCTCTGTCACGCTCTATGGGGTGTCTTCGAGCGCTGGCAGCCCTGGCAAGGGGGTGGACGTAGTGGCCTGAGCCATGCGATCCTCTCCGATGGCCAATCGATGTAGTAGATGCAGTGGCCTAGCCGTTCGGAAGGCGGCGGACCGGGCACTGACGGCCGTGGCGAGAGGGTGGATCCAATGAAGCCGCACGGTCCTCTCCAGTGGCTCATCTCCGGCCATGCCGTGAAGGACACGAGTCCTCTGAGAGGCGGTGGGCGGACGCAGCAAGAGGACGGATGCAGTGGAGCCGTACGATCCCAAAACTCATTCAAACCTTGGACTTCAGACCGTATCTTTTCTGGCCAAGGCATGAGCCCACTTCCAGCTGTGGACCAGAGTCACCCCTAACCTTGTTCGAGACTTCAAAAGCCATCAAACCACAAATCACACAGTCGGATCGACCACATTTTTACTGCATTAACTTACCATTATCCTACGTGATGTGCAAGTGGTCATGGTAGAGCAGGGTCTGGCCCTATCTGACTTGGATTCAACACATGCTTAAAACTTACGGCCTGGGCATGGATTCTAAATTAGATCCCAGATCAGAAACTAACTAGCAATTGGGTTACTGAACAAACTTGAATGAACTAGATTTGACTTTGCGGAAATTAGATCAAAATCCTGATTATTGCCTCACCACCTTAAACCCAAGAACAAAGAATTGGGACTCGACCCAGATCAGTGAAATGATGGGTCAGATTTGAATCAAAACCTTAGGCCAAAAGTAAATTCGGGTTAAAATTTAGCTTAATTTAGAACGAGGCCTCCTAATGGATCTGCTCAATTTCGTCGTGACATCCACATCAGTGGACACAGATAAATTGATTTTCAGTTGTATTCATTGAATAGGTAGTCTATTTGGATATACCAATATCAGTCGGGTATCTCTCTAGCCCAAAAATTCTGTAGGAGGAAAAAAAAAAAAAAGACTTATGAAGATTTCTTTTTTTTTTCTTTTTTTGCCGCTTTCTGAAGGCCAACAGGTCCACATATGGTATTCAGGATAAAATTAAAACAGGCTGTTAGAAGAATATAGGCTGGATCGGCCAACTGATTAAATTTTTGTAGGAAATCTAGTCCAATCTTGCTAAATTTCCCAGAAAAGCCCTTAATTTCCTTCACAAGCCATCCAAATATATTTCTCCTCCACAATACCCCATCATCCCTGACTACCATATATTGTCCTTAACAGTGGGGGAACCTCCTGGATGATATCAGTGTTGGAGTTCAAGTTTATGCCAGCCATACGCAATCTTGCCACCAATAAAGTTTGCGAAAGCCCTGTTACACCAAGAATTTCTAAAATTCGTTTAGCTTGCATGATAAGGATGATATCTGTCACACAGTCACTATGATCATCGTGAAAACTCTGCATACATTCTCCTATAATTCTCTGAAAATTATGTGCTATTCATCTCACATCTTTATACATGCCATGACAGGAAAACGCAAGAAACTATTGAACGCATTTGAAAGAACTCAAATCATTGATCAATATACTTGGAACTACATTCAAGGGCTTTTTTTTTTTTTTTTGGTTGCTTGGTAAATATTCTACATCTAAAAGGTTTCTGAATATCTGATGCAATCATTGCCAGCTCTTTCAATGTGAAAACTCCTCCAGTCCTTGAACTTGAGCTGTAACTGGTTTCATATGGACTGCTATTTCTTACAACTACTGCCATTTTATATATCTTCTACAGGAGTAGATCGATGACCCGACCAATGGATGCCAAGGTTGTTACACAAGGTGGAGGATCCCTCATCATTGTCAAAAGAGGCGCATCCAACTGTTAAAATGTTGAAGAACAATTTATAACAAAACTAGCCAAAACCGATTTTTCATTTTAATAATTAGATAGCTTTTGAATTTGAAATATAGGTACATTTTTATGTCATAAAATTATGACAGCACGAAAAATTAACAATTTCCAATTGTAATCTTAATTATGGTAGCTTGCATTCCAGATTCATCATAAGCTGGTTGGATTTGTCTTTAAAATATGATTCTTACCCATTAACAAAAGAGCTATTTCCTCCCTCTAACAATGCCTTAACTACTCAGGATAAGGCATATACTTCTCAATGGGATCATCCAATGAAATTTGAAGTGCAGGATATATGATTACCAGCTAACTCCGCAGAAATAGAAAGAAGGTAATGCTATTTAAGTAATGCAAATGAATAAAATCTGTGGAAGGGCATAAGGGCTGAGTGTAGAAATAGTGAATCCTGAAAATGCCTCTGCACGCTGAAATAAGAGGCGAGAGGGTGGAGACGGGAAGATCTCCAGCGTTCTCGCGGGGGAAGAACGATAGGGAGGAATTTCGAGAACAAAGAATTATTATAATTAACATTCCTAAGTGTTCTAACTGCGCCCGTGGCCTAATGGATAAGGCGTCTGACTTCTAATCAGGCGATTGTGGGTTCGAGTCCCACCGGGCGTGCTTCCTTCCATACGCGTGCCTCTACTTCCTTTTTAAGGAAATATATCACATAAATTTGATTTGACCCATTAAAAATTTGGATATCTGAAACCGGATAGGATAGATATCATAAGTGTGGATATAAATTAAATAATTAAGTTTTATAATTATATAAATAAAAATATTATTAAATAAATTATAAATTAATTTAATAATAAATTTATATGATTATATTTTAAAAAATAATAAATATTATATAAAATTATAAATAGGTTCAGATATTTAGATATACTTGGATTGTTGTTTATCAATATCATAACTATTTTTCCTTGACAGATACGGACACCGATATGAATAGTAACCGAATCATTAGATTTTTATTTATATCTGGATCCAGACAACCGTCACCTCTATTTATATATAGGCACAGGTGAACTGGGTGATTAGTAGGGACCGGGCCATGTTGGGTCGGGTCTAAACCTTGGGCCCAGACCCAACCCAAAGTTTTCAAATGTGTCTGACCTAGTAGTCATACCCAACCCATAGATTGACGCGTTGGGGTCATGTTCGAAGCGGGATTGGCTGGTCCAGGTCAAGTACAGAGTCACAGCACATCGTTGGCATCTGTGGGTCTCCTTGGCTCTTCAAATTTGCACTGCAATGTCACTGATGGCTTGATGTTTGGATTGAACATGATTTTGTACCAGCTCCTTTCTTTCCTCTCCCTTTTCTTAAAAAAAAATATATATTTTTTTTCTATGATATGTTCATGTCTCGTCTCATTTACCATTGTCATAATATGGTTTATCAAAAAAAAAAATCATAATACGGCACTTTACTCAACGAAATAAAAATATCCACTCATGCTTTTCCTTTTTTTTTTTTATCTATTTTTGTTTTTCTCTTATGATCTTCATTTCTTAATTTATTAATTTCATGATATGGCTTGTCACCATTTAATTCAGGAAAAAAGAATCACCCATGGCTTATATCAGTTGGAGAGGAAAACTAGAGAACCAAGTTCAGATCCAATTTTGACATCTAATAAGATCGGACTGCATTTGACCCGGGACCTGCCAGGTTTAAATTTCTTAACCATTAGTGGAATCTGACCTGTACGATTACCATGATAAAATATATTTTATTTTATCATATATAAAACTATTTTCATTTATTTTATTTTTTAAACGTTTGGGATCCGACCAGTTGATCTGATGGTTGGACTAATGGTTAAGTTTTGGCCAGGTCAATGTCCAATTCTTGTCTGATAAGCTTTTTACTCACTTCGTTCACGGTAAGCAACCTCACTTATTACATTGACCACATTGATGTACATAGTTTGGCATCTTTTCTTTTCCTGTTAGCAGAATTACCATGTGTTAAAAACAGGAAGGAGGGAAAACCCACACTAACAGACTAAGCTCCCTCAACAAGATCATAGGGACTTGCAAGCAGAAATGATGCCCTTTATCCACTACACAATTCATTCACTCAAGTTATATACTATGTTATTTCGATGAAGAACCACGGACTCTTTTCCATGCCTTGACCCATATGCTGTTGATATTTAAAGAATCAAAATTTCATTTACATTGTAATATAATAATTATTTAAGTGTCACATATAATGCATCATTTGCATCATAACGAATGTCAAAAATTAAATAAAAGAAATCTAGCAAAATTTTGTCTCTCCAGTTTAAGCATTTAATGGGCCGTGACACCTGAAACAAGCAAGATGTGTCATACTGGAAGGCACTTAAAGTGGTTCTTGACAAAGGATGCTTCATGTCACTTGCCAAGCGAACAATAATTAAACTCAAATATGTAAACGTCAGTGAAGAACAAAGATCGCTATTTAATATAATGTGCATTGCAAAGCTTTGATGGGTCCCGCAAACACTTGACTGAGCTTCTCCAACAAATTTTGCCAAAGCTGCAGGACAGGCCGGACAAAGCAAAGTAATTCTCAGACCGGCCAGGAAATTACTGAAGGCTTTACTTGGTATCCTTGAAATTATGCAAGCACCTGGATTTTATACCATCAGGCTAAGCAGCACATGTACACTCCCTGAAAATTGTGCTGTAGTTATTCAACACAATATAGAGTTACATTCCCATGGTTTTAAATTAAAACAATCTTATGGTGAATATATATTAGTGGCATTACACAGAGAGAGTTAACAGTCTTGAGTAAACTAGTGCACTGTTTCTAAAGATCTTTCAGAGCATATGGGTGGACATCATGATAGCAGAAGAGCTAAACAACAACCTTACTCTACTGTACAGTCAAGAATCGTGTACAAGCAGTCTAACCGTGATGAGTCACATAACCAGAGCTCCAGGTCTGCATCATCACTCCCTGGTATACAGTTGAGGCATTTAATGCTGATAACTAATTCTGAGAGGTATGACACGACACCAAGACTACTATGTCATGACTCCATTTGCTAATCTTCCAGCTCAACAAGCTGAGCTCTCCTTTGAGCTGCTCTCTTCCTGATAAAGATGCCCCATCTCATAGCTGCTTTGATCTTAAGCCACCCAACAACAGCTCTACCAGATGAACGATTACGATCCTCATCGAAGTTAAAGTTCGGACAAGGAGAAGGAATGTAGGATGGAAAACCATATCCATCTTCTGGTACACTGGTGGATGCCCCACCCATGCTGAAAACACGAAGCAATTGTTGCATTTCTTCATTCTCTAGTATTTCATGGCTTCTCATGCGGATCTCTTCCTCCGAGAGATTAAAATCTTCGACAGCCTGGACATCCCGTTGACGAGACCAGTCATCATAAGTATTCAGGTTTGCTGACAGTATTGACTGGCCCAATGGCTGAAATCCAAGGGTTGCCTGTTGAGGTGGGCCCAGTGCTAGCCCAGTGCTATCATTTCTTGTAATTTGCATTTGCTGAGAAGATCCATTGAACTGACTTTGTGGGGCAAATGAATTGCTTTCATACTGCATATGGGTACTTGAATCCACATGTTGGGGATGAGCAGAGTATCTGTTCACTTGGTTCTCATTGTACCCAGCAGATGCTGCATTTCCTGGACAACATATATGATAGTCAGCAAACTGAACTTTGGAGTAACATGCAGCGTTCTAATTCTGCAGAGTGGGTCAGTTTAATTTACGTTTTGGAACATCCAAAGAAAAATGTTCTCCATTACATTTATTAGTGAAGCACACGCAGAAGTATGCATTAAGTTTCATTTTTCAATCAAAACATTTTATCAGCTGAAATTACAATTCAAACAATAATCATTTCATGGTTACTGCACAGACAAGGGGCTATTCTGAGGAATTAGGAAGTCACTCCCAGCCTACGTAAAAAGATGAGCTAAGCAATTCACCTAATTGTTGGATTTATAAGTAAAAAAAAAAAAAAAGATCATTACCTCCAGCAACCACTCCTCTATCCACTGCAGGATGCTCTCCTGGAACTGTAGTTGACATATGCTGCTGACAAGCTTGCTGATCATATGAAGCAGGACAGTTTTTTGAAGCTGATGGATGTTCATTTCGCGTAGCAGTTTTCTTGCTCTGCCTGAAGTTCAAAAGGGCCTCGCCATCATATTCTATAACGTGCATCCAATTATCATACGCCTTTTTAACCAATGCATCTGCAAAGACCTGCAAGGTAGTATAGAGCATTTACCACTGTTCTCAGCATTATTTTTTTTGTATCTATCATTTGGATAGCAGGATCTACTACACTTAACCCAAAAAAACAGCTTAACTGGATAGGCTTTTTCTCATAAATGGGCTGGATAAAGAATTTTACTGAGCACACAGCAGCCGACACTATAAAGTATATTCATGTTTGAGGACATAGTTATCCAATAGCCACTCAACCATGTTAATGCCTGTAACTCTAATATAATGTTGATGCTTCTAGCTCCACTGCCTTACTAATAAAATCTATGAAGAATCTTGTAACTCTGCTAAGTAGCAATATGCTAGGGCTAATAAGATTCAAATCCCAACAGGACGTCCCGTGAGACACCGGGATGGGGTACCATCCAACATGTCAGAAACAAAACCGTCCTGCCATCATCCCAACATCCCGATCAGCACATCTTGTGACATCTTCTGTCCCAAGTTTTGGGACCGGCAGGATGGCAGCACATCCTGTTTCATAAGAAAACAAGGACAGCCCCATCCCACTAGATTTTAAATCTTGCTAGCAATAACAATTTTACTAAATCTTAAGCAAATAGAGGACTTACTTTGAAAAGTGAAATATTACAATTTTACAAGCACAGGACACAACTGATATAATGTAAGCAAATAGTTACCCTTTGTTTTTTGGCACATGGGTGTGACATTATCATATGCTTCATTCATTGCACACGTGTTTTTAGTGTTTCAGTGGTACATCATAGCCTATACATCAGCCCAGCTGAGAGGTCATATAGATTACATTTCCATGTTAAAAAGCCTTAGCTCATGAAAATGTATTATAGATAATCCATAAAAATTACCATCAGGATCTGGAAAAAACAATAAGTATGCAAATAAAACCAACCTTCTGACTGTCAGCCAGACATTCAGCTGAATAGAACTGCCCTCCAGCTATCAGGCCACTAAATTCATAAATGTTATTGAAGATTGCACCGACATTCCTTGTTTCATCATCATAGTATATATAATACTTTCCACTCAAGAGACAAGTCTTAGCATGCTCCACGAGGCTATCCCACATCTTATTTGACATGCCACTTCCAAGTATCTACAGTTGTAGAAAAAAAAATCATTAAAACAACAAACAATAACAAAGTAAGATTCTATTTCAACAGCCCATGTACGAAATCTTACATTCCGCAATCTTTGTGGATCCCTTACAACAAGCCGGAGAAAATCTTCGACTGTCAAGATTCCATTCTTATTTAATTTTTTGTGGAATGCCCCATCTTTTCCAATCTTTTCCAATCTCCAAACCTCATCTTTTAGGGCAGGTGGGTAGTGTTTCTTGTATACTGTAAAGAATGGAAAGTAATGACATTTTAAACTGGAATTCCAATATATGTACAGAGAAAAGATACTAAATTGCAATGGTTTGTGGTAAACCTACATTCCCCTCGATGATCCTTAACAGTAAAAGCTTCTGTTTTTGCCTCACGAATACGAATACCTTCACAGAAGCCTGATGCAATCTTCAGACCAAGCCTGAATTTTCTACTTCGTATCCAGCTAGAATTATCTGTAAAGATAAGCTCCCCAAGAGTCCCCACACCTTCTTTCAAAGTAACCTGGAGGTCACCAGTCAAAAGTGGTCTCTTTCCTTCACGCTCTTTGACTACGTAATTTTCAAATTCTTCTTCAGTCCAGTTATCATCATCTTCATTGTTAAAATCACCTTCAAGCACAACCACATCCAGTTTTGCTGATGACTCAGGCCCTGATGTTACAACAAGGCCAGTATTTGTGTCAATCAACACCACATGAATTGCGGCTCCCTGCTCTCCTTCAACTCTTGCTCCCGTAAAAAGTGGTAGAGACAAACTTGATCTAAAATGTAGCTGCAGGTTTCTTCCATCAGGCCCTTCTATACGCTTGGGTGAAGATCTGCATTTCATAAAGAATTAGAATAATCCTCACAGATAAAATTTCTATAAGGTAAATATTTTTTACATATATATGTGATGAAATTAGAAAACCAAAATAGGATAGTTAATAACCAGTGATTATAGCATGAGGTGAGAATAGTGTAATAAATTACAGGAATTAAGTTGACCCAAGATTATTAAATGAAAAAAATAATGATGAAGAAAATACTTCACTTTGGTGTACTGTAAATGTATCACATTAGTGGAACTGCTACCGGCCTCAAGTAGCAGGCTATGATCCTGTATTGGTGGACTGTCTGACTGAATGATGCTGCGCTAAGGAATAGAGTATAAATAAAACTCCTATTCTCATAATTATCAAAGTAGAAAAACCAATCCACATATGCAGTCACCATGAAAATAACGGATACAAAAATGTATCCAAAAATTTCATTTTTGTAACATGAGGCAAATTCTCCCCTTTCTCCTTTTATGATGTAGGAGAAATGGAAACTACAGTGGCAGGAAATGAAAGCTAAACCAAAAGGTTATGTTATACACACAACCGAAGAACCATGTTCCACAAGGTTATCAACTAGATACAATGCATACTTGACAAGAAAGCAATGTTCATGGCATAATATCTTCTACAATTAACCTTTTCATGGATGTGCACACAAACAGACACATGTTCATAAAAGGCCATGATCATGATGTAATATCTCTTGTACTTACCTTCTTAATATATGTATGTCACAGACCAATACACAAATCCACATGCAATTGCACATACATAGAGGCTTAGAGTAAAGAATGGTGATTGTAGGTACCATCCAACCCAAATATTGAACAAAGATATCATGCAGTGAAATTTCACTTATCCCCTAGAATACAAGTATCCTCTGTCTGTCGTTCCTCTTATCATTTTTAATCATACTAATGGTATCATGAAATTCCTTTTCACCAGTTCTTCCCAATGGCAATAAGCACAGTCTTCATATGTTTTTAAGCCCAACTCTAATTTCCACTCCATCTGACAGTTACTAAGCTTAAAGTAGAACACATTTGCAAATATAAGCGAGATGCAGATCTTTGGCACTTTGTCAGCAGACATTTAGAAGGATTGCATATGACTACTTCAACAGTAATTTTGCACGTGGAAAATACAAGTGAATACAAACTAAAATTATAATTGCAGCATGAGCTGTTCAGTGCAGGAATCAACATTAACTTTTATTACAAAACTCTAATAATGATGGTAACTGAAACAAGGTGGTCTTTAGCAAGAAAAAGGCATAAAGTTTATGAAAAATATAGGTTTCAGAATCTTTAAAGGTCCTAGCTTTATTGATTTGTGGGGCTTCTATGGTTCCTTTGGTACTAGAAATTAGCATAAACATTTTTAAGCATCATATCTTAAGTGATAGATAAATAAACAAAGGTAACAAAATGACATATAATGGATTATAATCAAATTGCTAGTAAAGGATGGTTGTTATAATGAAACAATAACATAGAATGATGTGTGAAGAAGTGTAAAGTAAGAAAAATTAGTAGAAATAACGATTGGGAGCTGCACCCAAGAATATAGGCACTGTTTTATAGCAATACCGAGGTCTAAAGGGCAAAACTTTTAACTAGAACATGTTTCACTCTAGCAATCTACTAAAAGCAACCATGTTCTAAGAGCAGATAAGAATCACGTTTCAAGGTTGATTCACTAAAGGCACCAGGCTCCAAGTTTTGGGAAATTACTTGTTAAAAATATAAGCATGTACAGACTTCTAAACCTGGACATCTACAGACTTACCTGCCAGTCCAACCCACACAAACCATCCTAAAAATTAGGCAAGGCAGGGTATGAATTTCAGGCTCACCAGTTGGCCAGCCCCAGATCATCAGTCATGATTGAGTTTCAGGCTGAGCTCAGACAGGGTGCAACTTGGGTTGGTTCAACCTGAACCTGAACAACCCGACATGCTTGTTGTGTTGGATTGGCATTGGGCTCCAAAATCCCAACTCAACCCAAGTTGGGTTAAGCTAGGTTGACATCAACGCCAACCTGAACCCTACCCCAACCCAACCATAAGACAGCCCAATCTGAACTAACTCAATGAATAAACAAGTATATATTAATGTTTCGCATAGAATATGGCTTATGTTTCATACATCTATGTATAGCCCTATTGAGATATAAAATTGCATAAGTAGAATCAAGTGAGATCCCCACCAACCCAAAATTAACCTAGCAAAAATTTCTGAAACCTCCTGTCAATCTTAAAATACCTATATAATGAAACTTAATCCAATTAATCCAAGCCAACACAGCTCATCCACACTAACTTGAACCAACCTAAATTTAGCTTCAGATTTTTTTTTCCTTTTTAGGAGGTGGGGGGTGGCTGGGTTGGCATTAGCCTTCAACCTCACCCAATGGGGCCTATGGTGCTTCAATGTCCAATCCGCAAGTCTATGGTCTAGTAGATGCAAAGAATCCGAATCCAGCCCATGTCATCATCTCTAACAACATGTACCCAAATTATTTACCCAAGAATCTAGCCAACCAACCCCACAATAACACCCCCCCCCCCCCCCCCAAAAAGCAAAACAAAAAAAAAAAAAAACCCACAAACATCAATAACCCCACCAATAAAAAAAAAGGTGGAACAGGATCAAGTGTCTTTGGGATTCTGCTTGGATTGGGCTGAGCCAGGTTTGTCTCCAGCCTTAAATTTAACAATTGGGTCAAGCTGGAGCTGATTAAATCCATCTCAAGTTCCCAAGTCAAGCCTAGGCCAGCCTATAGCTTCCTGATGCTAACTTGTGACCAGGCTCAGCTGATACCCAGGTCTATATGCTTCCTTAATGTAGGGTCATCAATTATGTTGCTTGCAGTAGATTGTTAGCAGATCAATAAAAATCAGTAATACATAGCCAGATTTTACATCAAATTAAGACTCTTGAGAGCCACCCAAACATGCGATCACTAACATAATTGTATAAGCAAAACCATGAATACATACATCGTCCTTGGGCATTTTTAAATTGTGATAAAGCAACAAAACCAACTAAGAACAGTCAAAATCAGCCAAGAGCCATAACAACATGAATTTCAAATTAGTATGGTCTAGAAAATAACATGTAAAAAAGCAAGTTCATGTTAACCACATATCAGAGAGACTGAAGCAAGTAATTGGCCAAAATGTTAGTCATTTGAATGGTGAATGTCATGATCTTGCACCTTCCCCCAAGCCTAGCAGGACCCAGCTTTGCTAATGCACGTTCCACTTCTTCACTAACCTAATTAAAGCACATAGTGGTTAAAAGAATCAATCAGGCAAGCAGCCCAAACAATCAATACATAAATCAATTGAAAGGCCAAAAATTAACAATGCACTCGTTAAAATAATAGATTATCCAAAAAGTGGAAAAAATTCATTGACTCCAAATGCAGGTCTCTAATTTAGCCTACTGAACTACAGTATCAGCTTATGATCAGCATGGAATGTACATCAAGCAGGAATCAAAAGAAGTAATCTGCTTTTATCAAACATGGGCTTTCCAGTCCAATATACAACAAGGAGTATCGCATAGGATAACAGAATACACACTTAACATTTCTTCCAATATAAAAAAAATTTAAGAAAAGGAATCTTCTACTATGATTTATTAACTCAATAAAGAATGTAACAAGACTAAGAATACAAAATACAGATCTCAACAATTAACAATACTAATAATGATTCTGCATTAAAAGGTTAAAAAGGATTCTTCTAAAACTTGGTAAGGCTTTCCATAAATGATATATCTACATCTAATCATAAAAGCATGATGTAAACCTTAGTCAAAATGGCCAAAATTTAGAATACCTCACTAATGCTTATGAACAATAAACGGCTTCCAACACAGATGATACAGACCTGCACCATATATTTGTGTTTTTATGTTAAGTTTAGTAGAACTCCTACACATGAACCACGAAATGGATCCTGAATAGCTGTCCTTCGCCTCCCTCTATCCATTAACTTTGTCCCACCATGATCATGTCAAAACCATTACTCTTTTGGGTGTCTGGTTTTACTTGTATCCTGTTTCTCTCTCTTTAGAAACCACATCAATAACCACATGTGCACTCTTGATATCATTGGATTCCCCTGCTTTGAACTATGATTTTAAACTTGTATCACTCTCCCTCCATTCAAACTCCTCTACCACTCTAACCCGACTTTATTCTTTCACACAAAAAAGTCTCTCAGAACTCATTGGAGAAGAATTCTTAGTTTCAGTCTCAAAAATAAAAACATTCACCTTTGGATTATATCCTTTCAAAATTTTGGATAAAGTATATAGGAACTTAAAATTGGTGTGAAACTTCAAGCCAGGGTTTGCCATACCAGGCCGAACCGCCCGGTACGGGGCGTGCCGAACCATCCCGGCGGGAAACCGAGACGGTTCCAGCATGCAAAACGGTACATGCCGTTGCCGGGAAGAAAAAAGAGGAAGAGAGAGAAATAGAGAGAGAGAGGGAGGAAGGAAGAAAAAGAAAGAAGGGGATCCGTCGGAGGGGCCGCCGGAGGCCCTCCGGCGGGCAGCCGTGGCCGTCGGGCGGCGGAACGGCCTCCCGCGGCTCCACGCGGGGAACAGGGGCGGATCGCCCCTGTTTCTCGGATTTTTTTTTTAAAAAAGCTTTTTCAAAATGAAGTCGGCAAGTGGTTTGCCGACTTCACTTAATTAAGTCGGCAAACCACTTGCCGACTTCGTTTTGAAAAAACTTTTTTAAAAAAAAATTGAGAAACAGGGGCGGATCGCCCCTGTTCCCCGCGCGGAGCCGCGGGAGGCCGTTCTGCCGCCCGACGGCCACGGCTGTCCGTCGGAGGGCCTCTGGCGGCCCCTCCGACGGATCCCCTTCCTTCTTTTTCTTCCTTCCTCCCTCTCTCTCTCTATTTCTCTCTCTTTCTCTCTTTTTCTTTTCCGGTTTCCTTCGTCGGTTCGCCTCGGTTCGGAACGGAACGGAGGCATGCCGTATCGTACCACCGGCCGGCCGATCCGACCATCGGTACCGGTACAGGAAACCTTGCTTCAAGCATAATATAGTGGTGAAGAAAATGTATCAATGTACATTGGCATTCTTGTAATTCTAATATTTTATTTGATTGTATATGAATTAGCTTCCTCGCTTCTCATGTTCTTACCTTTTCCACTATTCACTTATCAAGAATGTAAAGATGATCATTCATTTTTTCTTACAATTGAGTCCCAGCAATTGTGCTTTCTTTTTTCATGTCATCTCTCCAACTCCATCCCTCACCTCGACAGCCTCTCATCATTAGCAATCATAATCTCATTTGACCCCTCCTCCCAAGGTTTCCATTAGCTATAGAAGATTTGGAGGAGAAGGGCCTAGAAGCCTGACATAGAACTAGCATTGGCTTAAGTCAAGTTCAGGTGGACTCAAGTTAGGACATAGGAAACCTTGAAGCATACCTGACACGACTCTGCCTACAAACGAGCCCAGTCCAAGCTGAGTCTAGCATAACTTGGCCTCGACTGAGTCTCCCAAGTCATGGTTTTAGACTCAGATCCAACACATTAGCAAACTAAGTAGGGCGAATCGGAAATATTTTACTCATCAAGTCATTTGATCCAAACCTGGGCCAAAATTCAACCCTCTAGCTTTTCTTTCAAGTGTGGTTTTAAACTGGGATCAGGTAATATTTGACCTATTTTAGATGCAGTTAGTGCATAGACTGGGTCAGCACAGCTCAAATAGGAAAATATATGACTGAAACCCCACTCAATTTTCTGAATGTCATATTCCAAATGCAATGCCAACACCTAGATCCAAATATTCAAACAAGGACAAGCCTAACCAAGTGAAGTCATAGGTCGACTCAACACATTTGCAAATATTGATCCAACCAAACATCATTTCAAGACCCTTCGCCCATACCTAGCCACAGACTAACCAAAATGTCCTGAACCAACTAGCCCAACCCATTTTACCATCTGTAACTCAATTATAGGTTGAACTAAACAAGTTAAAAAGAAACCTACCTCTCTTAAAATACTTTATCCAAGGTCATCATCCAGCCCAAAACAACTTGGCTTGACTCAAATAAAACTATACCTGCATGATCCTTTAACCAAGGGCATACATAAAATAAAGTAAAGAAACCTTGATCCAATCCAAGTCCAAACAAGGTAGGTTCAGGTCAGTTTTGTCACCCATAATTTTAGAGCACGGCGATGCAGATCAAAGAGATAACTAAGTAGACTCCAAATTTCTTGAAATTTTTTATATGTATTATTATGGTATAATTTCAACCATGCATTTATTCTAAAGTTTGACAAATCTCAACATTTTCATTTTTAAATAATGGAATTTCCGGATCTGCAATCACAAAATCTCTTGTTTTTCATCTCTAATTACATCTTCATTTTAATGCATCCCAATGAAAATAGTAAAATATATAATTAACTTGCCATCTTCCTTTGATTATTGTCATGTATCATTAATAGCCAAGGGCACTGAATGATATATTATATATCATTTTTGTTGCAATATGTATATAAGACATGAATGCATTTATGTTAGTGCATAATTATAACCACCAAAAAAAGCATATTCCAAAATAATCACAATGCCCATGTCGCAAGCACATGTGGAAGCAGACCAAAACTCAAATTTGATACTTCAGAGTTTGGAACAATCAACGTAGTAGTAACAATTGCTTGTTGTTGACCATTATAAGAAAACTTATAGCCATTATGTGCAATCCAGCTTTGAAATGTATCTTTTTCAATAACATAACAATGGAGTTTTTTTGATTGAGTCATTGCTCAAGATTAAATGGTTAACTTTTACCAAATATAGAGATATGATTTTATTAACCATGGATAGGTGGACAGCAAAAATGTCATAGGACACTCATCATTCCCAATGTGAAATGGATGTTGTCACAGAATAACAACTAATTAACAGCCATATTTAGATGTTCACAGAACGCATATAACATAATAAGGGTCCTCTTAGACCATTATAATAGCCATCTAGCATTGTAATATTCATTAGTTTAACATGTCTGCATGTCGTAAGATTATGACCACTTCTTTAGAACTTGATGCAAAGTTCAGCTCAGAGACAATTTCCCAATTACCAGTATCATGTACATAGTCCAGATTTCTAATTGAATGTGAAACATAATATTTTCTTGCAATGTATTAGTCTTATTAGTTAAGACCTATAGTATTGAAGTTACACTTCCAGAATCACGTAGGTGAAATCACACATCATATCTTGTTTATTGTTTAGACCAAAAGGACCGCATGGTTCAAAACTTCAAAATTCAATGTTTGCCGTACCACCCCATACAAGGCGCACCATACCGAACCACATATCAACACTGCAATAGGAAGATATTGATATGGGGTCTGGTACCGAGATAGTGAACCTCGATTCAAATAATGACCAAACAACTGTTACTCTGATTTATGCTAGGACCAGAAATAAAACCCTAGAACAATTCTTGGTGTGCATTCAACCATGGTATGCAGTATCTAAAGTCAAAATGTACATATCAAAATATATAGAGAGAGAGATAATTTGGAGAAGAAAAGTAAACCTTATCAAACTAATAACTTCATTCATGGTTCATATTGTTCTGTGACCATAATTGAATTGATATGTTTCAGATACGACCAATAACTGAAGTTGGTTCATAAAATGTGTGAATTATAAAGCAAACACTGCCACTCAGGATATATGATTTAGCTTACAACTCTACGAAGAATTGGCTCCAATGATGAACATAGTTTTTGCAGACTATCCACCTTGAGTGCTTCAACAATCACACTGCACAAGCAACATTTCAAATAAACAAGACAGTATAGCATATTGTTAATTAACATCAAAATTATCTTCAAAAAAACATCTTAAAGGGTATAGCATATTCCAACAACCTTCACTCTCAACTTCCTAGCTCACCATAAATAGATAGAAAATTGAATTAATTTTTTAATTTCAATTCCTTTTGCTTAATTTTGTGGCAAGATATAGAGTGAGTAGAAGTAGAAGACTAAGTGAGAGAATTGTGTTCTTCTCTTTTGCCTATTTCTGTGTATGACAGGAACATAAATTTTTTTATATTTCTCTTTTCATATATTTTGTCATTGCCAATTAATCTTAGCTCAGGACGTTAGCATCGATCTCCATTCTATGAAGCTGTTTTAAAGAGCTTTAGGGTTCAAACCAGCATTCCCAGTGCATAAAAAAAGTATATGTTTGCATCAGCTTGGGGGTTTAACTATGCTACTGGTTCCCATCCCAAGTCTAAAAGCATTTTGGGCTAAGGCACATTTCCATTTTGATTTTTTTATCCGATATATTTATTCCAAAACCATTTTGGGTTTAAGAAAAGTACAAGTGAAGACCCCAGATGGGCCAAGTTGCCCTATGCTTGTTATATTTGGGACACAAGTCTAGCCAAGGACACAGTTACATTTCTGCTCCATTGGCTATCAAAAAATGCTTCAGTGAACCACTTCAAACAAGCCAAATATCAAGACCTGCAGCATCATTCTCGAATGTGACGGTTTGAAAGCCAAGGGATGGGATAGCGAAGACAATGTTGAGAAGGAAGAGGATAGGACTGGCAAGCAAAACAGCCTCTTTGCCTTCCCCCCTTTGAAAAAACTCCAGGCCCTGTCCTTGTTGGCACCACCACTCAGCTTGCAAACATCTCTTTGATTTCTCACAAAGCCATGTCTTTAAGCCACCATGGCAATCTTTGGCTTTTTGCTCACACCCCAATGTCCTCATCATTTTCCATAGCACCAGCTTCATTCTCCCAATCCCAACTTCCAACCCATAACATCAACAACAATGGCAAATTCTCGATACCTATCTAATTTGCAATGATTCGCTTCTAAATTCTGGTGGCCACCGGAGTGGAAATGTAACCTTGTTCTCTGGCATAACTTGTACCCTAAAATATAAGGCACCTCGACCAAACCAAGGAGCTCCACTTGCATTTTGCACAAACCTGAAATGGTTTTAGACTAAATACTATACTGATAACAAAACAATAATGAGCCTAAACACTACATAGCCTTAGACTTGAGCAGGGAAACGATATCGCAGGTAAACCACACCAGCTGACTCTAAATATATAACAAGATTTTCTGAGAAATATGGTGGGGTGGCTGGTCTGAGTTCTGGAGCTCTATAAAAGAGCTCTTTGGAGATCGATGCTGATCAACAAAACTAAGACCAATTGGCTACGGCAAAATACTAAAACAATAGTATGAATATTTACAAATTAAGGTCTAAGGCTATGTAGTGTTTAGGCTCATTATTGTTTTGTTATCAGTATAGTATTTAGTCTAAAACCATTTCAGGTTTGTGCAAAATGCAAGTGGAATAGAAATGAAAAATATTTTAGGTTTACTTTATTTTTAACTATTTCAATTAAAATTTTCATATGGAATTCCCTTGGTAGTCTTTTCTTATCGATGCTGACCTGATTTCAATAACTAATCACTTGCTGAATGAAACATAGATTTGAATTTATTTTGTCAAGGATTATGGATGACAGAGGCAAAGCATCAAACAACAAGATTCCACTTTAGCATATAATGGCTATTGGCAATCCAGCAAAGGAATGTTAGCACCACGTGAACACAATATACGAAAAATATCAAAGATAGCCATATAAACATGCTGCAATAACTGAATAGATAGATAAATAGGTAAATAAAAATCTCCACCCCCAAAATCTCCAAGAATGATCCATTGATTTGAGGCAACAAAACCACTGATTATTTATCTAATTACATTCTAGTTCTCCTATCATCTAGCTTCCTTTGCAAAAATCACTAACTCTTTCAAAGTAATAAGCAAAAAAAGAACAAAGAATTCAAGAAAATAAACTAGAAATTAACTCTAACAGTATGAAATAATTCAAGAAGCAAAACGCAATCAAATCACAAGAGAGATCATACACCACCTGTATGCCGATCCCCGAATTCCCCTCAGAAAAGACCACGATTTCTCTTACCTCGCGAGTGCCGGAACCTTTGGCCGCTTAGACTCAGGATGCGGTTCGGCCCCCTCGCCCGGATCCAGCCTACGCTTCTCCCTCGTCATGGTCCCCGACCGCTCCAGATGCCGAGCAGGCCTCTGCATTAAGAGATCCTTAAAACCCTAATTCTCGCAGATCTGAACCGAAGCTCCCGATCAGAACCACCCCAGAACCAAAATCATATCGGCGATCGAGAAATCGAACACCAGATTCCAAAATTTTACTGCCTAACCGGATCGCAAACCCGAAAAGGATCGATCGTCTGAGCACGAACAAGTAGCAAAGAAATGAAAGGAAACGAAACGAAAAATAACGGAAGGAAGAGTAGAGGAGGAAGAGAGAACAATTACGTGTGTGTTCGCTCTCCTTCAGAGGAGGAACGGGGAATCCTAAAAAAATCGGAGCTGCGGACTGGTCGCAGACTTTGAGTGGTTTTATGTGTGCGGGTAGAGGAGGAAGAGAGAACAATTACGTGTGTGTTCGCTCTTCTTCAGAGGAGGAACGGGTAATACTAAAAAAATCGGAGCTGCAGACTGGCCGTAGACTTTGAGTGGCTTATGCGTGCGGGTCGGCTCGCTCGCTGTTGGCGTGCTTATCTAAGACCAATGTCCGCTTTTTATTTATGACGGCATATTGTACGAAAAAAGAAAAAAAAATTGGTTCGGATGAAATGAGCACGCTATAAATCTCCAAAGTCGAATCAACGCTGTCCGTCTTGGAATCGAACTGTACCTGAATCACACGGTATCGAACTGTATCTGAATCACACGGTAAGGACGTGGATCAGATCCAAACGGATGGTTAAAAAATAAATAAAGGTTCAAATGTAATAAGATTGCATTCCGTCATTTGAGCCAAGTATGGCCGCTACCGACATTAGCCCTATAATTAATGTCTTGCAACTGACTGTTAGGTTTCACTGCACGTGCTTGGCATAATTTAGAGCACGAGGGCTCTCCCAAAATCGTGCTTCAACTTGATTTCGTATCAACGGTACCAAAGCAAAGTTCTGCATAAAAACTTAGATCCTATATGATTAAAATTTTAAAATATTAAAAAATATTTTCTGACTCTCAAAAAATATTTTAAATATTATATTAATATTTGATAAAAAATTAAAAAATTATTTTAATTTTATTAAAAAATTAAAAAAATTAATTTGAAAAAAATTATTTTTTGAAGCTTTTCCCAAAAATACTTTCTAACTAATATCGAAAAGCTATTTTGACTTAAATAATTTTTTTAATGACAGAAATATCTACTAACAAATCTCATAATTATACCATATTATATTATTATATTATAAATATAATATAATAATAAATTAATATTATAATATATTATAAATATATAATATAATCTATTATAGTATTATTATATTATTAAAATATAATTTGATATAATAATATTTATTAATAATATAATATTTTATATCATAATGATATAATATAATATGTTATATTATAATTTATTGTTAGGTTATATTATAATACGTTATATTATATTACATTATATATTACATCATAATTATAATAATATTATATTATAGTATATATTATATTATATTATATGATAATAATATTATATAATAAAATAATATTTTAAAATATAATAATATTTATATTATAGATATATAATATAATCTATTATAATATTATTATATTATAATAATATAAAATAACATAATAATATTTTAATAATAATATATTATATTATATTATAATCTATTATTACATTAGATTATAACTAATATATTATATTCATTATAAATTATATTATAATAATATATATTATAATATTATGTTATATTATATGATAAAAATATTATATAGTATAATAATATTTTAATATCTAATATTATATTATATTATTTTTTACTATATAATACTATATAATATTTTTTATTATCATTTTATCATACTAAAATTTTTTTTTATTTTAGTTATCAAACATATGTTAAAATTCTAAGCACTTTATAAATATGGTAATCAAACAGTAAATAATTTTTTGTAAAAAATTTATTTTTAAATATTTTATTTCTTAAAAGTTCTATTTTCACAAACTCTACTGCTAACAACAATTCTAAACAAGATCTTAGTTTTTGGAAAAGAAAAAAATAAAATAAGCAAGTTAGGGTGCTTGGTTTCTGCTGTTACTAAAATGGGAGTATTTCTGGAACCTTGGAAGGGGAAAGGAGATCATAATTCCTATATCACAGCTATTTAATAATTCATAAAGTTTATAAAATGCTGATGAAACTATTCGGAATTTGTTTGTAGATTTATGTATTATTTAATCTTTGCTATACATTTTAGCAACTTGCTAGATGCAAATGGGGACCCCTTAATAGTGCTTATCATATTGTTTTCAATATTTTATGAAAGGTCAAGTGTATTTTGAGATGTGGAGATGTCACATGGAATCATTGTTCATGGATCACATTTGCGGCTTATATACTCTAATCTGCGAAATAATGGTTATCTTGGTTATCATTTTTCTGAGAGTACTCCAACGGCGAGGCCTTACGAGAGAAAGGTTCCAACCTAACAATTGTTGGCTGTCATGCATCATACTACTTACAAAATTATCTTAAATTTTTAATAAATATATAAAAGACGGAAGAAGATGCCATACTTTTTGTCCTTGATGGAATATGCAGGGGCCAGCGTGCCGCAGAATGGTAGCTTTGGAGGAGGACACCGGCCACCCCATCGTGAAAGCTACTGGGCCTGCTCTTTCTTCCCTTTTTTTTCTTCTTCTTCTTCTTCTTTTTTGTTTTTTATTGTTGTTGTTATCCTTTTCTTTTTTTTCCCCCAAAATCACATGCCATCTCTTTCATGTGTTTATTAATTTTTTCTGTACCCAGTTACCAAACTCCTTCGGTCTCTTGATAACCGCCATGGATGATGACATATGTTGTAATATCCAGAGTTTTAAGATAACCTGGATCCTATATTTCTCAAGAGGTTTTTTGTTATACTTAACAATATCTTTGCATTTAAGGGATTGGAATTTGTTGCGGCCAATCGCCTCGTCGTCCGATCGCCGGGGGACGTGCACCTGCAAAAACGAAAAGTCCACACTGACCGGAGGTGGCTCCGGCGGAGACCCTCCGACGGTCAAGTCAGAGAGGTGACTGGACAACAGTGAAATGTAGACAGAAAGCTCGATCGAGAGGGGGAGAGAGGGAGAGGAGCGAGCCTGCGTTTTTGAGAGTCGAGAGGGAGCGGATCGATCCCTTGCACTGTTGCCTTCCCCGGTTTATATAGTGGAGCACGGTATGGCGCCGTCATTAATGGCGCGGACAAGTGAGGAACTGTCAACTCACTGTGGACTGTCAGGGTCGCCGTGAAAATGTCACGTCACCGTGCGGCTGTCAAATCACCAGGGTTGACAATGCCCTCAGCGGGACAATGCCCCTAGGTAGCCGTACCGCATGTCGCTGTCAGAGCTGACAAGGTCTGGCGGCTGTACGGCGATCGGAGGAGTTGGCCGACCCTAGGTCGGTGGCCAGTAGAGTGGCGTCGGGTTCCTCCGTCGGTCAGCGAGTTTCATGTGAGTCGGCCATCAGATCTCTGGGTTCAATCGGTCGGGATGGATACGCCCGACATATCCCCAGTCGGCGATGGACCGTTGAATGGCCGGTAGTGGCGTCAGTCGGTCGCCCCGACCGTCAATCGGTCGGTTGGGGCAGAAGTCAGTCGGGCCGCCAGTCGGTCGGTCGGGCCGTCGGCCAGTCGGAGTCGTCCGTCGGAGTCGGTCGCCCCGACCGACGATCGGTCGGTCCGTCAGTCGGTCGGTCGGTCGGTGGGTATCCCCCAACAGTTGCCCCCCTCCACTCCTAAGTCGGGTGACGAGCTGGCCGATGCTTTCATTCGGGCAGCAATCCCGGACGACTGGGAGTGGATTTGTCGCATGCGTAGATCCGACCGTACCGCCGGCTGATCTGATGTCATACGCCTCATAAATGCCAAGCGATCCGGACGTCTAGTCGGTGTCAGAAGTCACATCGGCGTCAGGTGTCAGACGTTACGTCGGTGTCAGAAGATCGGGTGCCGGATGATACGGCGTCAGACGACCGGATATTCGGCACCGATCGCGGGAGAGTGGGCCGCTGTCAGGCGTCCCATCGGGAACGCGAATCGGCGCGGGCGCATAAATGCGAAGCTGCGCCCCACGTGTCGAGGGTAGTTGGCCGGCGCCCCCTGCATTTAATGTGGGCGTCGCGCCGAATCTTCCGCCAACCGACGGGCGCCACGCGTCGTGCATCTGCAGGTCTTCGGTCGGCGCGGAAGCATCTCGACCGTCGGTCGGCCCTATATATATAGGACCTCCCGGACCCATGACCCACACTTGCCATTTTGCTGGGGAAACTCTGTCCGGACGATTTCTCAGTCGTCGCGGGCAGAGCTCTCTTGCTTCCGGAGGGATCCATCTGGTTCGTGGTCCCATCTTCTTCTTCTTCCTCTTCTTCTCTTTCTTCTTCATTCGGTTCCGATGCAATGACCAGGAATCCGACTCAGGGAGCTCGGTCGGGGAACCCGACCGACGACTCCCGATCGGCTCCGGAAGATGAGGCCTCCTCGCTTTCGGGGCCGATTGTCGATCGGCTTCGGGAGCAATATCGCATCCCGGAGCAGTTTCGGCTCTCCGCTCCAGGGGCCGGTGGTCGGGTTAACAACCCTCCGCCCGGCGATCTGGCGCTGTATGTCGAAAACCTTCGCGCGGGTCTTCGGCTTCCAATTCCGGAGTTCGTCCGAAATTTACTAGATTATTACGGACTCTGTCCGGCGCAACTGGCGCCGAACTCTGTCCGTCTGATCATCTCCTTCGCGTTGTTGTGTCAGCTCTTGCCGACCAACCCTCGCGTCTCACTCTTTCGGACATTCTTTGTGCTCCGACCCCACCCTAAAGCCCGAGGGTGGTGGCTCTTCAACCCCCGGAAGGGTCTTGCTTTCATCACCAGTCTTCCATCATCCATTCATGGGTGGAAGAATCAATTCTTTTTTGTTTCCTCCTCATCTCCTTGGGGCTTTCCTTCCCGCTGGGGTGCGCCCCGAACCGAGGCCAACGACAACAGTCGGGTGGAGGCGGACGACCGGGAGGACTTCCACCGACTGAAAGACATGTCGGTCCCGAAGCAGAGGGAGCTTGTTACCGAACAAGCTCTCTATAATGCCGGCTTGAGTCTGGTCCCCCGAATAGGTATCGCCCGATCCCCCGGTCTTTCTTTTCATTCGGCTCTTGGTCCGGTCTTTAACATTTTTGTCGGTATTGCAGGGACACCTCCAAGGATGCGGCCGACAGATGCCGAGATTCGACGGTTCGCCACAAGGAAGAGGCCAGCATCGGGGGCCGGCCCTTCGCGCCCTCCGAAGAAACCTGCTCCAGCTCCGCCGACCGTCGAGGCGTCGGCGACCGACCAGTCGGAGCCCGTAATAGCCCTCGCGGCTCCGACGGTTCACGCGGAGGAGAGACCGGCTGAGGAGGCGGCCGAGGGAACATCGGCGGCTTCGCCGGTGCGGGTGGAGCCGGATGACGTTCGGGAAACCGAACATCGTCCGGCGGCGTCCGTTGGCGCAACGGGGGGCGCTGGGTCGAACTCAAGCGTCCCCTCGCTGCCGGTCCCGTCGATCGGGGCAGCCAATCGGGGGAAAGCCCCGATGGAGCCCGCGGAGGAGGATAGATCGGGGAGCCGCTCAGTGCCTCCCAGCGCACATTACCCCGAGGGTGCATCGGCGTTGGCCGACCACAACCTTGCGAGGAGGTTGTGTCAGGGGTCCTCCTCCCAACCGACGTAGAGTCGCTGCGATCTCGACAGGTGACCAAGATGCTGTCGCGGTTCTACCCGACCATGGTCGAGGTAAGCTTCGCATCACTTCTTCTTTCCCTTAGAAATTTTCCTTGTTATGCGATTCTGACGAAGTCTTTTCGATCGGCAGCTGATCTTCACGATGTCTGAACTGGAGGTCGGGTACCGAAGGTTCGGCAACGTTCGGGCAGCTTACAAGGAGAGGTCGGCAGCGGCCGAAGCTGAGAGGGCGATGCTGGCCGACCAGCTTCAACAATCGGCCGACCGGGAGGCCAAGCTAGTTGACGAGGTCTCCCGGCTTGGGTCCGAACTTCGGTCGGCCAAGAAGGAGGCCAGACATAAGGGTCGTGCCGTGCGTCGTCTTCGACGCGAACGGGACGGCGCCACCGCCGAACTCCAAGGGGAACGCGAGCAACTTCGGGTCAGCCTGGAGAAGCTCGCCGAAGCCGAAGAGGAGCTATCCATCGCCCAGATCGACGCCGAAATGGCGAAGGTTGAGGCGGAGTCGGCGAGGGAGTCGCTCGCCCGTGCGGAGGACGAGGCAAGGTCGGCGAAAGAGTCGGCCGATCGGGCGGTGGAAGACTTCCGGGCTTCCGACCAATACCGGGAGGAGATGCTCGAGTCGGGCTTCGCCTCATACCGGGTCGGGTTCGAGGACGGTCGGGACGCCGTCCATGCCTTGTACCCGGAGCTGGACGTCAGCCGCGTCGTCCCGCCGTTAGCCGAGGAGGAAGGAGCCGAAGGGGAAGGAACCGAGGAGATGGCCGACCAGCCGTCGGGAGGCGTCGTCGTGGCGGAGGAAGCCGTCCCGGAGCAGGCGCCGACCGATATCCCCTCGCCGACCGAAGCCCCTCCTTCAGCCGCCGACCCAACACCGCTTATGGCCGACACGCCGGTCATCCCCGATCCTCCGTCGGTCGAGGAGATCGACTAGGACAGATGATCGGGCCCTGCCGATTATCTTTACTTTTTTATTTTCTGAAAAAATATATGTAATCGGGCTTCGACCCGACTTTGTAATTTCCTTTCAGTAATGAATGAAACTTCTTCCTTTCTCCTTTTGTTTGTAATGCCGAACATTTCTGCGATGTCGAACGTGAGTCGCTAACTTAAGTAAGTCGCTAACTCACGTAAGTCGGTAGGACTTCAACAACTTGTGCAGCCCCGAAAGTAGAGTGCGTCCCGACTTTGGGTCGGCTTCTTGTAGTCGAGCTCATTAGTCGGGCGCGTCTTGTTGAGTCGGGAGCCGACCGAACCTGATAAAGGTTCGGTAGTCGGGCTTCCATAGACGCGTTCAGTCAAATGTCATCCGGCGCAGTGTCGGGGGAACGATAGTAAGTCGGGTCCCCATGCTCTTGCGTCGGGTTCTGTGTCTTCCGACATACGGTAGCAAGCCGAATGTCGTTCAGCCGGCCGTAGGTCGGTCGGCAAGTCGTGGATGCGACTAAGGTCGCGTTGTGCGATAGACGGTGGCAAGCCGAATATCCCTCGACCGGCCGTAGCCTGGTCGGAAGTCGCGACGCAAGTCGCGCAGGCTTTTCGCCTATCTTTGGTCGGGGCCCGATCAGCATGTTAGCCGATGGTCTGGCCCGAGAGTTCGACCGTAAAAGGAGCGCCAGCTCCCGTCATTGTAGATGCATCGGTTTTAGGTGGATGCTAGGTCCACGTCAATACGTTGGGGCTTTGGCGAGCGCCGATCGTTAGTCGAAGAGTTGAGACTCCGAGAATTCAAACCGACTTTGTATTCCGACTACTGAATTACAAAATTCACTGGTAATACAGCTTCAAGTTGTCGGCGTTCCAGGTCCGGGGAACGGGCTTCCCCTCAAGGGTCTCCAGCCGATAGGCTCTCGGCCCGTAGGTGTCTACAACCTTGTAGGGTCCTTCCCAATTGGGAGCCAGCTTCCCCTGATCCAAGGGCTTCGAGACCTCCGCCTTCCTCAAGACCAAGTCACCAGGCCTGAAGAGCTTTGGTCTGACCTTGGCGTTGTAATACCGGGCGACCCTCTGTCGGTATGAAACCATTCGGATTTAAGCCTCGTCTCGTAGTTCGGGGAGGAGGTCTAGGTCGGCCCTCCGACTCTCGGAGTTGTCCGGCTCTTGGTACCGCTCGACCCTTGAAGATGGTAGGCCAATCTCGAGCGGAATCATCGCCTCTGTCCCGTAGGCCAGGCTGAACGGCGACTCCCCGATCGGGACGCGGGGGGTCGTTCGGTAAGCCCACAGAACGGAGCCCAGCTCGTCGACCCAGAGACCTTTGGCTTCATTCAGTCGGGTCTTGAGTCCGTGGAGCAAGGTTCGGTTGGTCACTTCGACCTCACCGTTGGACTGAGGGTGCCCGACCGAAGTCAGTCGGTGCCTGATGTGGAACCTGGCGCAGAAGTCTCTGAAGTCTTGGTTGTCGAATTGCCGTCCGTTATCGGTGATGATGGTGTGCGGCAATCTGAACCTGAAGATGATGGACTTTTGGATGAAGTCCTCCATCTTCCGCTCGGTGATCTGCGCCAAGGGCTTGGCCTCGACCCACTTCGTGAAGTAGTCGATGGCGACAATGATGAACTTCCTCTAGCCCGATGCTGGTGGGAACGGACCGAGAATGTCGACTCCCCACTGGACGAAGGGCCATGGAGCGACAATGGGAGCGATTTGGCTGGCCGGTTGGTGCTGAATATTGGCATACTTTTGGCATGGCTCGCACATCCGGACCAACTCTGCCGCATCCTTCTTCATGGTTGGCCAGTAGTAGCCTTGTCGCAGGACCTTGAAGGCTAGGGACTTGCCCCCCAAGTGGTTTCCGCAAATTCCTTCGTGAACCTCTCGGAGAGCGTAGTCGGCGTCGGTCGGTCCCAAACACCTAAGCAAGGGAAGGGAGAACGACCTCTTGTAGAGTCGGCCGTCCATGATCACGTATTGCGAGGCCGACCATCGGAGTCGCTTGGCCTCCGCGGGATCTTCGGGACTGATCCCGTCGATCAGGTACCGGACGATCGGGTCCATCCAACTTGGTTCGGACGTTAACTGTTGCACTTCTTCGACCCGATCGATGCTCGGCTGCTGGAGGTTCTCTACGAACGTCCGACCCAAAGAGTCGTAGGCCGATGTTGCCAATCTGGAGAGTGCATCGGCACGGGCGTTCTCCGACCTAGGGATGTGGGAAATTTTGAAATACTCGAGTCGCGCCACGAGATCCCTCACTTTCTGAAGGTACTTGATCATGGTCGGATCCCGCGTTTCGAATTTGCCCTTGACCTGCCCCACGATCAGCTGAGAGTCGGAGAATGCCCGGAGGCTGTCGATGTCCAGCTCCTTCGCCATCCTCAAGCCAGCGAGGAGTGCCTCGTATTCGGCTTGATTGTTGGAGGCCTTGAAGTCGAACCGGAGGGCATACTCGGTGACCACCCCATCCGAATTCGTGAGCAGGAGCCCGGCCCCGCTTCCCTGAGCGTTTGAGGCTCCGTCGATGTGGAGTACCCAGGTGGAGATCGGGTCTGGCTCAGAGACCGCATCTTGTCCTGGGTCTTCAGCTCCCGACCCTTGGTCGGTTGTCGGGCATTCGGCGATGAAGTCGGCCAAAACCTGAGCCTTCAGGGCAGGCCTCGGTCGGTACCGAATATCGAACTCGCTGAGCTTCATTGCCCACTTGGCCAGTCGTCCGGACGTGTCCGGTCGGTGCAAAATTACCCTCAGGGGCTGGTTGGAGAGCACCACTATGGCATGGGCTTGGAAGTATGGTCGAAGTCGTTGCGCGGAGACGGTCAGGGCGAAAATCATCTTTCCGTCTCCGAGTACCTTGCTTCGGCCCCGTGGAGCACTTTGCTGGTGTAGTAGATGGGCTGATGAGTTCGGCACTCGTTTTCCCGAACGAGCACCGAACTGATCGCCTCGGAAGATGTGGCCAAGTAAAGATACAGGGTTTCCCCGACCTGCGGCTTTACGAGCAGCGGCGGGGAAGCCAAGTACTTTTTCAGGTCTTCGAAGGCCTGCTGGCACTCATCCGACCAAGAAAAATCATTCGCGTGGCGCAGAGTCTTGAAGAACGGGAGGCACCTTTCAGCCGATCGGGAAATGAATCGACTAAGAGCGACGATCTTTCCGTTCAGCTGTTGGACCTCCTTCTTGGTGTTCGGATGGCGCATGCCGAGGATCGCCTTTATTTTCTCAGGGTTGGCCTCGATCCCTCTCTGAGAAACGAGGAATCCGAGGAACTTCCCTGAGGTCACCCCGAAAGCACATTTGGTCGGGTTGAGCTTCATTCGGTGTCGTCGAAGGGTGCGAAAGGTCTCCTCGAGATCCTGAACGTGGTCCGGGATCTGCGTGCTTTTCACCAGCATGTCATCCACATACACTTCCATGTTGCGCCCGATCTGGTCTTTGAAGACCTTATTGACAAGTCGCTGGTAAGTGGCGCCGGCGTTCTTCAATCCGAAGGGCATCACCCTGTAGCAGTAGAGGCCCTTTGGGGTCACGAAGGCAGTGTGCTCCTCGTCTTCAGGCACCATTCGGATCTGGTTGTACCTGATGAAGGCGTCCATGAAGCTGAGCAGTCGAAATCCGGACGTCGCATCCACCAGCTGGTCGATCTTCGGAAGTGGGAAGCTATCTTTTGGGCAGGCTCGATTTAGGTCGGTATAGTCGATGCAGATCCTCCACTTCCCGTTGGCTTTTTTGACCATGACAACGTTGGCGAGCCAATCGGGATACGTGGATTCTCGAATGAAGCCTGCTTCGAGTAGCTTGTCCACTTCTTCGTCGATGGCCCTCTGCCTCTCTGGGGCGAAGGACCTTTTCTTCTGCCTCACCGGCTTCATCGTCGGGTCGATGTTGAGTCGGTGAGTTATTGTTTCTAGAGGGATGCCCGACATATCTGCTACCGACCAAGCAAATATGTCGGCATTGGCCGACAGCAGCTCCGTCAGTCGGCGTCGGGCAATTGAGACCCGACCCAAACTTTCCTGTCGGGATTTTCTCCTATCGGGATCGCCTCGAGCTGCTCGGCCGACGAACCTCGTTCTTCCTCCTCCCGTTGGTCCAGCTTGTCGATCGTCAGAGAACCCCTCGACTCGTCGCTTTGAGCGGAGATTTGGAAGCATCGTCGGGCGAGCTGTTGATCTCCGCGCATCTCCCCGATTCCGTTTCTGGTCGGGAACCGAACAAGGAGATGGTACGTCGAGACGATCACCTTGAGGGCGTTCAATCCGGGTCGTCCGAGTATGCATTGTAGGCCGAAGGAACTCGGACAACCACGAAAGCGAGGGAGACCGTGCTTTGCCATGGTTCGGTGCCACCGTCACGGGCAGGGTAATTTCTCCCTCTGTCGTAACAGCGTCTCCGGCAAAGCCGATCAGGGCACAGGGACCCTCTTAAGTCGGTCAGTTGACAGTCGCATTCGGGAGAAGGTCGAGTAAAACAAAATATTTGTCGACTTCCATTATCAACAAAAATTCGTTTTACATCATAATTCGCTATTGTCGCCGACACAACAACAGCATCGTCGTGGGAGAGTTTGGATGCTCCGAACGTCGTCTTCCATAAAGGTGATCACGTCGTCCGGGCGCGGCCTTTTCGTCGGCTCCCCTCCTGCAGATGTCCCCGGGCCCAGCGCTTGGAGATCATGTTGATGACTCTGGCCGTCGGTTGGTTGGTCGCCGCCTCTTCAGTCGGCTGGGGGCGTCGATCGGCAACTGGTTGGGTCGGCGGACCCTTCCGAAATTTGCGAGGTACCCCCGGCGGATGAGAGCTTCAATCTCATCCTTCAACTGGGCACCACTCGGTGTCGTGGCCGTGGCTTCGATGGAACCGGCAGTATTCCGATGGTCGAGGCCATTTGCCTTCAGAGGTGGAGGCCGTCGCAGGTATTCCTCCCCTCGATCTCCATCAAGATCTGCGCACGGGGAGCGGAGAGAGGAGTGTAGGAGTCGTACCTGGGGCGTACCGGCCTCGGAGTCTGTTGCGGGGTGGCTTTTGGATTCGTCGGGGTGGAGACCCGACTATCGGTCGGGGGCCTGCTGGGTCGGCGGGCTCCCGACCTTTCCTCCGCTTCTCTTCGGCCTCTGGGCTCGGCCAAGCGTCGGTCGGACGCTCCTTCATCCGCGTGCATATACTTGTATGCGCGTTCCAGTAGCTCGGCATAAGTCCGGGGGAGGTCTTGTCCAGAGAATAAGTGAATCGGGACGCCCTCAAGCCCCGCTCATGCTGAGACAGCCATGTCTTCATGAGGTCCCGACCTCGAGCGTGGCGCGTTGAATCGCGCCACGAAGTGTAGGAGCGTCTCGTTTTCTCCCTGCTTGAGGGAGAAAAGGCTGTCCGACGTTCGCGGCGGCTTTCGGCTGGTGCTGAAATGGGCCACGAACGAGTGCTCGAGCTGCCCGAAGGAGTGGATACTCCCCGATCGAAGACCGGCAGTACCAGGCCCTGGCAGCCTTGCGGAGTGTGGCGGGAAGCCGATGCAAAAAAAGAGCGTCGGTTGCCCCTTGGATCGTCATGAGAGCTTTATAGCTCTCGGAGGTGGTCGACTGGGTCGGTGGAGCCGTCGTATGGCTCCACGTTCGGCATTTGAACCGACTGGAATCGCTCGTCGAGGACCAGTCGGAAGAGAGGTTGGGCGGTCTGGAAGTCGACGTCGTTCGAAGACTTCTGGCCGTCCATCTGCAACTGGGCGAGTCGGCGGTCGATTTCTCAAACCGTCGCTCGTAGTCGTCCGCTCGTCGATGCTGGGAGACCCAGGAGTGGAGTCTCCGGAAGATTCTGAGAGTGAGGCCGACGGTGTGCGCGGCCGTTTCTCCTTCCTTGCCCGTTTCCAGCAAGGAAGGAGAGGGCCCGCGGACCGGTCGGTCGTCCGCGATGATCGTTCCTCCTCTTCTCCGCGGGAGTGCTGTTGGGGGCGCTCGCATGGAGGCGACAGAGATCGGCGCGGTCGTCGGCGGCTGCTCCTGGAAGGCATAGGACAGGCCGCCGGTTGGCTTGGAGGCTTTTGACTGCGTCGGTAGTACGGTCATCTGCCGTACGATGGCCGCAATCTGGGCCTCCGTGGTCACTGCAGGGCGCGGAGAGCTAGGCTCCGCCGCCGGTGGTGGCGGGGAGGCCTCTTCCCGGCGGGAAGAGCGCCTTGCCGACCCAGTGACTCTCGATCGTTGAGCTCTTGTCTTTGTCATGCTGTCCCCTACCTGGCGCGCCAATCTGTTGCGGCCAATCGCCTCGTCGCCGATCGCCGGGAAGCGTGCACCTGCAAAAGGAAGTCCGCACTGACCGGAGGCGGCTCCGGCGGGGACCCTCCGACGGTCAAGTCAGAGAGGTGACTGGGCAACAGTGAAATGCAGACAGAGAGCTCTGAGAGGGAGAGAGAGGGAGAGGAGCGAGCCTGCGTTTGGGAGAGACGGGCGGATCGATCCCTTGCACTGTTGCCTTCCCCGGTATATATAGTGGAGCACGGTATGGCGCCGTCATTAATGGCGCGGACAAGTGAGGAACTGTCAACTCACTGTGGCTGTCAGAGCCGCCGTGAAAATGTCATGTCGCCGTAGCCGTCTAATCACCAGGGTTGACGGCCCTCGGCGGGACAATGCCCCTAGGTAACGTGCCGCATGTCCGTGTCAGAGCTGACAAGGTCTGGCGGCTGTACGGCGATGGAGTCGGCCGACCCTAGGTCGGTGGCCAGCAGAGTGGCGTCGGGTTCCTCCGTCGGTCAGCGAGTTTCATGTGAGTCGGCCATCAGATCTCTGGGTTCAATCGGTCGGGATGGATACGCCCGACATATCCCCAGTCGGCGATGGACCGTTGAATGGCCGTAGTGGCGTCAGTCGGTCGCCCCGACCGTCAATCGGTCGGTTGGGCAGAAGTCAGTCGGGCCATCAGTCGTCGGTCGGGCCGTCGGCCAGTCGAAGTCGTCCGTCGGAGTCGGTCGCCCCGACCGACGATCGATCGTCCGTCAGTCGATCGGTCGGTCGGTGGGTATCCCCCAACAGAATTTATACAGTTGATAGTATCACAATCGTTCTTCTTTCCTTTTCTTTCTCTTTTTTTAAAGAAGAAAGGTGGGAAGGCCCAACGAGTTTAGCAACAAAAGTACAAAATTTAAATTTAATGAACTAATACCAGCCCTTCCCCATTTTTCCTGGGGTAGCAAAAACTAACCCAACTAGGAACCTACCCTGACCCAATCCTATTTGATTGAGTTTGAATCAACAGATTTTTAGTTAGAGTAGGATATGGATCAAATTTTTGACTCAAACAAAAAATGGATTGGATTTGCATTAGACCTATGACTCGATTCAAGTCATAAGAGTATAGTTCTATTTTGGTTGAAATAATTTGGGTTATATTGGTTCATAAAGAAGCATTTCCTAAATGATTAATCCTTTTGTTGGTGCTAGTTATTTAATTCATTATTGACATTGACCAATAAGAACTAGAATTGACAGGTTACATTAGGTCCATTGAAGATTCAAGTCTTATAAAATATATTAGATTAGGAATGCAAAAAAACCAATGATGGGTATGGATCAAGAGGTATTGACCTAATGTTGGACCGGGTTCGGCATAGATCAAGGTTTTGAATGTTCTAGCTCGGCCCATCTCATTACCATTATAATTTGAGCAATTCTTTGTGCACCACGTATAGTGATTGGATTACGCATGGATCCGACCTTTTTTTTTTTTTTCCACCATCTCTCTAACTCTGTACGTGATCTAATCACCACGCACAGTGCATAATTTTCTGCACCATGCACGATGCACAAAAAATTTCGCTTATAATTTCTTTGTCGTTCAATTAACCAATTGTCAACAGGTTATTAATGCTCCTATCTAGTGAGATGATTTTGAGGTTATGTTTGATCGTGGAATAAATTTGAGAAAATAATAAAAAGGTTATTCAGGTACTTTAGAAGGAACGGGATTATGCTATAGGGTAGAAGCTTTTTCGCAATTCATTAGGGGAGGCATTTGGTAGCATATAATCGTAACAGGATTACATGTAATTTTGCAACAAATAATCAGATTACACTATTTGTTTCGTTACATTCACAGATAATGCTATATTACATATAATGCAGCATTACCTCAAAAAGAGGTAATCTGATTACCTAAAAGGAGATGACTATGCAATTACACGTAATCTTACGATCCTGCAATCTTGCAATAAGATAACTTCAGGACCAAAATACTCCCATCAAAATAAATCAAAATAAATTATGGATAGTCTCAATTGATGAAAATAGAAAAGAAAACATAATGGATGATGTCACAAAAATTGATTAGTCTCAAAATTAAGTTGTCCTTCTAAAAAATAGACCATAATCAATAAGTAAAGATGGGGTATTTTAAAAAAATTAGTTTATATTCTATGTAATCTAAATTATACACCAAACACTGCAACATAGGATTCTCTATAATTTTATAATAACATTATTGCACATACCAAATATTACAATATAAAATTTTCTGTAATTTTATAGCTAATCACATTCTCTTTATAATCACATTCTCTCTGTAATTTTATAGGTAATGCACAAACGCCACGTGAGAGATAAGTGCCAAAGGTAGTGGTATTGGAGATAAATGCCGGTAATTGAGTTTTATCGTGAGGATAAAATTGTCTTTGGATTTTTTTTTTTTTTTTTTTTTTTTTGCGTGTATATAGAAAGTGAATAGAAACAAGAAAGCAATTGGAAAAGCGATACAGTAATTGTACCAAATAAATTTCCATCCAATTCGGCAAATTGAACATGAGCAATATGCTAATTACGCGAGTAGGACGGATGTCTCCTAAAATGGTATGGAGGCAATAAAAAGACTATTCCATCAATCGCGGCTGAGCAAAATAAGTGGAGGAGACGAGAGGATATCCCTCACTTATTCCGCTACCAAACACATTCTAAAATCTAGTACGCTATAACCAATCCCCGGTAACAATCCATCTACGACTACAAGCAACCTAAGGTCAATTTTTAGAAAAAAAATTGGAGGGAAATAAAAGGTTGAACATGAATATTATATTCCTGGACTGCCAACCAGTGGTAGCTAATTTTTATTACAAGTGTAAGGACGCTCATGGGGTTCAATTCCTTCGACTGAGCGAAAAATAACAAGCATTATTACATTGACGCCTGCAACCCTATCACCGGACACGCTAGGCTGCCAGATGATTTATGATTCTCGGCAGTGTCGGAACAAAACGGGTCGAAGGACTCGCTCAAAAACAAGCTGCATGCACAAAGAGCTGGTTGTCGTTCAATAGAATGATGAGCTAATAATCGAAATTCGAACAAACGCATCTAATCCGATTCGATTTTAATTGATTGAAAGATATAAATTGAATAAAATTAAATTAAAATTTATAATAAATTAATTATTTACAATTAAATTTAATTTTTATATTTTTAAATATATGAAATTGAACCCAACCAATATAGTATTTCATAAACTCATTTCATTTTGAGGCAACATCTTTTAGACTTCAACACTTTATTTTTAAAAAATATCGTATTACCTACTTAAATTCATAAAAATATAAATGTTGAATTGTTAATGGAAGCACGTCAATTTGAAACAATTCTAAAATAAATACTTTCAGACGTAGTTATTTTCAAATAAATAATTTTTTTTTCTATTTTATTTGTACAGATTCAAAATAAGTCCAAAATTTATAACTTATAAGATTTAATTTTTTTATATTAAATTAATAAATAAATAAATAAACTTAAGTAAACCAATATTGGATTTAAAATCAATATTAGGTCAATATTGAAATCCAAACTGACATAACCTATCCGAATCCGTTACAAACCGTTCACTTCGGTTTTAAAAAGATCTATATATGATAAATAATCGACAGTGGATTGATTTTTTTTCAATTCAATTGAATTCGATCAGATAAAATTTTTCTCTCAATTCAACCGAATCCAACCCGTGCTCAACCTTAGAAACAAAGCAGACAAGACAAGATAAAAAATGTACTCCAACCTTTGAAAGAGGGTATTTCTTGATGTCACATTCCGAACCCAACAGCTGGTTCGGATACGTGATGGCCGCACACTCCTTAGAGCATGCCCTAAAGAATATGTAAGGCCAAAAATAATTCCTTACAACCTCAACATTCATAATATCTAATTTCAATAATAACTTGTAAAACTTGCATAATTACAATTGAAATTCTTTCAATCCTCTGATCAGATATCATGACATTCTATCTATTCATTTGCTCACCCGTAAATCTAAACCATAGCTAATTATGAGCATCCTGTATCTTTGAGAAGAAAAAGAAAGATGAAGGGGTGTGAGCTTTACAGTCCAGTAAGAATTTTCATATCACACTGGTATAATAATATAATCTGAAAATAAGAATGAGCAATAAAACATAAAATCCCATGTTCAATATCCGAATAATGCAAACATCTATAAATTATCTGTCTTGTCAAAAGAGATGCATCATCATATATTAACGGGTGAAATACTTTTGTTCAACGATTGTTTCATATCTTGTCTTTCTTTTCTCTTTCATTATTACATAATCTTTAATCTTTTTTTTTCTGGCTTTGGACTAACTAACACTATGCCTCAATTTTCATCCGATCAAAATTTCACTCATAAGCCTCTTAAGGCTGTCCCAAGCATAAGCTCCTGGCGGGCTGTCCCAGACATAAACTCCTAACCGACTGATCCACATATAAGCCAATAGGGCTGTCCCAGGCATAAGCTCCTGGCTGGCTGTCCCAGGCATAAGCTCCTGACCGGCTGTCTTAGGCATAAGCTCCTGACGACTATTCTATATGACAAGACTAGTCCAAACCATATCTCTTTTTCATTTAATCATTATATGTTGATTTCACCGATTCAATCCCGATTTACACTGTAATCAAATTAGATATGTCATACCCATACAATATGCCATAACA